>NW_028121400.1:0-12500 GCF_965183815.1 Platalea leucorodia
GGTAGACCTGGCCTCCCTGCCCGTGGGCCCGGGGTAGACCAGGCCTCCCTGCCCGCTGCCCGCTGCCCGGGGTAGACCTGGCCTCCCTGCCCGTGGGCCCGGGGTAGACCTGGCCTCCCTGCCCGGTGCCCGGGGTAGACCTGGCCTCCCTGCCCGTGGGCCCGGGGTAGACCAGGCCTCCCTGCCCGCTGCCCGGTGCCCGGGGTAGACCTGGCCTCCCTGCCCGTGGGCCCGGGGTAGACCAGGCCTCCCTGCCCGTGGGCCCGGGGTAGACCTGGCCTCCCTGCCCGGTGCCCGGGGTAGACCTGGCCTCCCTGCCCGTGGGCCCGGGGTAGACCAGGCCTCCCTGCCCGTGGGCCCGGGGTAGACCTGGCCTCCCTGCCCGTGGGCCCGGGGTAGACCAGGCCTCCCTGCCCGTGGGCCCGGGGTAGACCTGGCCTCCCTGCCCGTGGGCCCGGGGTAGACCTGGCCTCCCTGCCCGTGGGCCCGGGGTAGACCAGGCCTCCCTGCCCGCTGCCCGCTGCCCGGGGTAGACCTGGCCTCCCTGCCCGTGGGCCCGGGGTAGACCTGGCCTCCCTGCCCGGTGCCCGGGGTAGACCTGGCCTCCCTGCCCGTGGGCCCGGGGTAGACCAGGCCTCCCTGCCCGCTGCCCGGTGCCCGGGGTAGACCTGGCCTCCCTGCCCGTGGGCCCGGGGTAGACCAGGCCTCCCTGCCCGTGGGCCCGGGGTAGACCTGGCCTCCCTGCCCGGTGCCCGGGGTAGACCTGGCCTCCCTGCCCGTGGGCCCGGGGTAGACCAGGCCTCCCTGCCCGTGGGCCCGGGGTAGACCTGGCCTCCCTGCCCGTGGGCCCGGGGTAGACCAGGCCTCCCTGCCCGTGGGCCCGGGGTAGACCTGGCCTCCCTGCCCGTGGGCCCGGGGTAGACCAGGCCTCCCTGCCCGGTGCCCGGGGTAGACCTGGCCTCCCTGCCCGTGGGCCCGGGGTAGACCTGGCCTCCCTGCCCGTGGGCCCGGGGTAGACCTGGCCTCCCTGCCCGGTGCCCGGGGTAGACCTGGCCTCCCTGCCCGTGGGCCCGGGGTAGACCTGGCCTCCCTGCCCGCTGCCCGGTGCCCGGGGTAGACCTGGCCTCCCTGCCCGTGGGCCCGGGGTAGACCTGGCCTCCCTGCCCGTGGGCCCGGGGTAGACCAGGCCTCCCTGCCCGCTGCCCGCTGCCCGGGGTAGACCTGGCCTCCCTGCCCGTGGGCCCGGGGTAGACCTGGCCTCCCTGCCCGGTGCCCGGGGTAGACCTGGCCTCCCTGCCCGTGGGCCCGGGGTAGACCAGGCCTCCCTGCCCGCTGCCCGGTGCCCGGGGTAGACCTGGCCTCCCTGCCCGTGGGCCCGGGGTAGACCAGGCCTCCCTGCCCGTGGGCCCGGGGTAGACCTGGCCTCCCTGCCCGGTGCCCGGGGTAGACCTGGCCTCCCTGCCCGTGGGCCCGGGGTAGACCAGGCCTCCCTGCCCGTGGGCCCGGGGTAGACCTGGCCTCCCTGCCCGTGGGCCCGGGGTAGACCAGGCCTCCCTGCCCGTGGGCCCGGGGTAGACCTGGCCTCCCTGCCCGTGGGCCCGGGGTAGACCAGGCCTCCCTGCCCGGTGCCCGGGGTAGACCTGGCCTCCCTGCCCGTGGGCCCGGGGTAGACCTGGCCTCCCTGCCCGTGGGCCCGGGGTAGACCTGGCCTCCCTGCCCGGTGCCCGGGGTAGACCAGGCCTCCCTGCCCGGTGCCCGGGGTAGACCTGGCCTCCCTGCCCGGTGCCCGGGGTAGACCAGGCCTCCCTGCCCGGTGCCCGGGGTAGACCTGGCCTCCCTGCCCGTGGGCCCGGGGTAGATTAGGCCTCCCTGCCCGGTGCTCGGGGTAGACCTGGCCTCCCTGCCCGTGGGCCCGGGGTAGACCAGGCCTCCCTGCCCGGTGCCCGGGGTAGACCTGGCCTCCCTGCCCGTGGGCCCGGGGTAGATTAGGCCTCCCTGCCCGTGGGCCCGGGGTAGACCAGGCCTCCCTGCCCGGTGCCCGGGGTAGACCTGGCCTCCCTGCCCGTGGGCCCGGGGTAGATTAGGCCTCCCTGCCCGGTGCCCGGGGTAGACCTGGCCTCCCTGCCCGTGGGCCCGGGGTAGACCTGGCCTCCCTGCCCGTGGGCCCGGGGTAGACCAGGCCTCCCTGCCCGGTGCCCGGGGTAGACCTGGCCTCCCTGCCCGTGGGCCCGGGGTAGACCAGGCCTCCCTGCCCGGTGCCCGGGGTAGACCAGGCCTCCCTGCCCGGTGCTCGGGGTAGACCTGGCCTCCCTGCCCGCTGCCCGGGGTAGACCTGGCCTCCCTGCCCGTGGGCCCGGGGTAGACCAGGCCTCCCTGCCCGGTGCCCGGGGTAGACCTGGCCTCCCTGCCCGTGGGCCCGGGGTAGAACTGTCTTTCTGTTTGTGTTTCGGTTTTTTTTTGCTTTTGTCGTGGGCGAGGTTTTAATTTTTTTTTTTTTTAATTCCCTTTTAATATAAAAGTATAAAGATGACTGTTCTATATTAAATTAATATTTTCCTGTGACCTATTTTATTGAACTCGTTATGTATTAATCTATTCCTCGGATTATTCATTCGTGTCATTATCGTCATTACTGATATAAGGAATTAATTGTTTTCGTTTAATGAATTAATTAATTAATACCTATTAGCGTCATTAGATATTACTCTATATTATTAATTAATTTATTACTATAAATAATTTTAATCATTAAACTTTAATAATAATATAGATTATTATTATTTAATAATATAAATTATCATTATAAATTATTATTATTTAAGAATAATTTATATTATTATTTAATTAATATATTTAATAATATTTTATATATAAATATGTAACAATAGTATTTTATATATATTTAAATATATTTAATGATATATTTAATTAATACATTTAATAATATTTATATTGATATAATAATAATATTTATATAACAATATTATAATATCATGTAATAATATTATACATTCAATATAAATATTAAATATATTAATATTTAATATTATAAATATTAAGTATATTAAATATTATAGTATATATTATATAATTGAATATAATATTCCTATAATAATAATATTTATACTTTGATAATATTATATTATTATTTAATAACAATAATATAAATTATTATTATTTATTGTTATAAATTAAACAATAATTGTAAATTATAAATTTTCTCCATTTATTATTAGATCATTAAAATTAACAAATTATTAAATGATACTTAACTTATTAATTTATTATTAATTGTTATTATTATTAAACATTATTAAATATCATCATTATTAAATATTATTAATTAAAATGAAGGAATCGTTAATATGCAGTTTATTTAACGTGTTAATTTGTTGTTACTAATTTATGTATTAATCGATTGTTTTACCGTTCCGGTTTCGGTCTTTATTAATTTATTCGTTCGGAAAGGCTTAAAATTCATCCCGAATCGCAGTACGAAAGAGAATCACGCGAGCGTTCTTACCTTCTGGCGCTTCTCCTGATGGAATTCCATGGATCGTTTGGAATCGTGAAATAATTCAGTATTAGTAAACGTTATTCGTCGTAGCAGCGTTAGGATCAGCGCTAACGCTACGAAAAACCTCCTTTTTTCGCTTGTCGTTCTAAAAGCACTACACGTTATTCAATAGGACGACTATCACGAATAATAACTTATTCATCGCTTTCGAATGACGTACCTTATGCACGATTAGTCTTTTATGCGCGATTAGTCTTTTATTCGTTACCGATTCGCCGTTCACAAAACCGTTGAGTATTGGCACGCAGAATATCAAAAGCAAGTCACGCTAGTGCTAATAACACGTCGTGAGTTTATCCTCACGAGAGGATGATGACGACGCTGCTACGACTACCGCCGCCGCCGCCGCCGCTAACAAGAATAACAACAGTAGCAATAAATAACGTTCGCGATGATCTTTTCCGAGTAAACAAGAAGTCCCCGACGCCAGTAACGTCGCTATTACTACTCACCGTGCTCACGGTACGGTAGAATTTTTATTTTTTTTACCGCTAGAGAATTAGATTTGGTATGACTTACGTTGGAGTAGTTTCCGGTGGTTTTGGTGGGGTTTTTTGGGGTTTTCATTTTTAGTTTGGAGCTCCGTAACGGTGTCGATCGTTTGCGCGTCGTGACAGGCCGAGCCCTTCTTAAGAACGTCGCTTTCTTTTTGGAGAGAATTCCGTGGAGCGTCGACGACGTTAACCCTATTAAACGGTGTCGTTAGAGCGGTGCTGTTTTATTACCGTAGCGTTCTACTCATCGATAAGAAACGAATCGACGCAGCCTTTCTTTTGCCACGACGCGATCGCTCTCGCGTCGGAGGGGGAGACCGATCGGTATTTACGCGCGAGCGGTAAACCGTCGGATCCGTGAGTCGATTCGTGAATTCCTTCACGGTAGGGATCGCCCGATAGCCACGAATCCGTACCGCTCCGTCGCCCGCGACCGATCCCCGTGCCGGCGACCGGTTCACGAATCGTTCCTTACCTTCGTGAAACGCGGGCCGGCGCGCGTCGATGCGATCGACAACGAACGGGCAGCGGCAGATCGAGAGGCCTCCCGAGGCCGGGCCCCCCCGCAGGGGTCCGTGTACAGAAGCGCCCGCCCGCCCCGCCTCCTTTTTTATTATCGTTTCTCTCTTTTCCCTTTCTCTTTTTTTCTTTCTTTTTTTTTTTTTTTTTTTTTTTTTTCCCCTTTTACCCCTTAGAACCTTCCTTTATTCTTTTCTCTCGCCGCCCGCCGGGGGCCGCGTTCCCCGCGCCCTCGCTCGCGGCCGCTACCTGATCGGGTCCGTCCCGGCGCGGCCGCGGCGGGGGGTCGCCGGCCTACCTTCCGCGGGGGCTCCGGGCGAAGCTGCTTTCGGCCTGGGGCGGCAAGCCCCTTCCACGTCGCCTCGAGACCTGGCCGGAGCGGAGAAAAACACGGGCCGTCACTCGTTAGCCGGACGGGCCTCTCGCCCGCCCCGGCCCGGCCCGGCCCGGCCCGGCCCGGCCCAGCCCAGCCCAGCCCAGCCCAGCCGGCGCCGCGATTCCCGGGACGGGCCTCCGTCCCTGAGAAGGCCTCTCCGGGGGCGCGGCCGGGCCTCCGAGGGACGGCGGTCTCGCAGGCCTCTGAGCAAAGTCCTGGCCGGCCACGTGCCCGACAAACGCTCCCCGCGGCCCGGGCCGACTTAGCCGAGCGTCCTCGGAGACGAGGCGCTCTCGCGGCCGCCGCGCCGGAAGATCGGGCCCGCCCGGGGCCGTCTCCCCGCCGCCGGCAAAGGAGCCGTCCCCCCTCGCCTGAGGCCGCCGGGCCCGTCCTCTCGGCGGGACTCACCGCTCCGACGCATCCCGCCGGCGACGGAAACGCCGATGGCCGTCTGTTAGAAGCGCGGCCCGCCTCTCTCTCCGCCGGCCCCGGCCGGGGCCCTGCCGCGCGGTCGCTGGAGCCCGGCCCTGGGGACCCACGTCTCTGCCCGGGCCGAGGCCGGCGGCGGCTGCTTTCCCAGGGACGGCTTCGACCGGCAAGGGCGCGGGCCCGGACACCGACGCCGCCGGCAACGCGGGCTGTAACAGAGAAGGCGGCGTCATCAACAGCGTCGCGAATCTTTTTCGTTTCTTCCCGCGTGCGCGCACCCCAAACTAAACAGGCCCCCGGCGCGGGCACGTGCCCCCCCCGAACCCCCCGCCCCCGGAGAGGCGCCCGGCTCGCCCACAAACGTAACCCCCGGCCCGAACCCCTCGCCCGCCGCTCCACGCGCGTGGGCGCAGGCCCGCGCCCGCCCGCCCGCCCCCCAGACGGGCGCACGTTAGGCACGCGGAGCGCGCGCGCGCGCCTCCCGCTGACGCCGTCGTGCCCCCCCCGCCCCCCCCCCCCCATCCCCCCCGCTAGCCCCCCGGCCCCCCCCCCCCCCCCACCCCCGCCTTCCTACGGCACGTTTGCCGCCCCGGGGAAGGCAGGCGGGAGACTTTAGGACCCAGCGGCATTCCTGCCGGCTCCGTGCCCGGGCGCCAGAGGGGAGTCCCGGGGGCGGGCGGTCTCTCACCCTGGCTGCCGAGTTGCTACCCTGCCCGTGCCCGTGCCCGTGCCCCGGCTCCCGCCTTTCTCTCCCGCTCACTCAGTCAGAAAAAGAGGAGAAAAAACGCAGAAGGGAAGGAAAAAAAAACCCTAACCGACCCAAACAGAAATCTTCTCCGAAAGGAGACGCGGGCCCCCCGCCCCACCCCGTCCCCAGCCTACCTCTGCGCCAGGCTCCCTGCCTGCTCGCCGACCGCTCTCGCCTGCCTCTGCGCCAGCCTCCCTTCCCTGTCGCTGCCGCCGCGGCTGAGCGCAGGACCGTTGGCGCGGCGGGAACCGCTGCCCTTTCCTTGCGGGCAGGGGCCCGGTTGCCGGGCAACGGGGGGACCACCCCCCGACCCCTGCTGCTCCAGGGCGCCGGCGAGTCTGGGGTCGGGGAGGGGCCGCGCCTACCGGGCTGCGGGTCTGCAACTGCAGCGCAGGGAGGGAGGGAGGGGGAGCACACGCACGCGGGCTACGTGCTGGGGCGAGGGGGGGGGGGGGGCAAGGCGTGGGGGGGGGGGGGTGGGGGTGGGGGGGGTGCGTGGGGGGGGGGGGTGCGCGCGCGTGTCTGAGACGCGTATGTCGCGGGGGGCGGGCGCGTCTGCAGGATCGCAGACGTGTGTTTTAATCTATTTATTGTGTTTTAAAAGGTCAGAGTAAAATAAAACGATGGCAAGCGGGGAAAAAAAAAAGGAACAAAACGCACACCCCACCCCACCCCCGCCCCCCCCCCCCCAGCCCCCCCCAAACCCCACACCGCGAAACCAAAAACAAAAGCCGCCGAGCGCCCGGCGGCGCCGGGACCCGGACCCGGCTACGGGCGCCCGGGGTCCTAAAGCCTCCCGGCGGACGGCAAACTCACGCCGGGGAGCCGGGCGGCTCGCGATGGGGGCCGCCGCCTCTACCCGGTCCCCCGCCGGCCAGAGCGTGTGTTCGAGGGGGGCAGACGGAGCGGAGAGGCTGGCCGGGGCGGTGAAGCCGGCCAGCGCGCGGCGGACCACCGGGTCGGGGAAGGGGCGTGCGCGCGTTTGAGTGCGGCGGGTGTTTTTTTTTTTAAAAAAAAAAAAAAAAAAGAAATAAAAAATTTAAAAAGTTGTTTATTAATATTTTATTGATGTTTAATCTGGAAAGCGAAGAAGGTCAAATAAGTCTTGCATGAGACAGTACGTTTAAACTTACTGCCTTTTCGTTAGAAGCGCTTAAATCTCGGAAACGGCGGGGGGGGGGGGGGGGGAATGACCCGGCCCTCCCCGGCCGGCAGAACCGGGAGAGGGTGGCCTCTGTACCGGATTCCCTTAAATATCGAAAAATTGCACACCCCCCCCCCCCCCGCCTCCGCCGCCGCCCCCCCCCCCCCGCACCCGAACCCGGCCGGGAGAACCGGGTCGCACGGTCCAGCCGGCTCGGGAGCACAGAGCGGCCGGCAGGTCTACCGGGCTCCTCGGGGGCCGACAGGTCTACCCGGCTCCGGCAGCGGCCCGCAGGTCTACCCGTCTCCGGCGCAGGCAGCGGCCGTCAGGTCTACCCGGCTCCGGCGCGCGCGCGGCGGCCGACAGGTCTACCCGGCTCCGGCGCCGGCGGTGGCTGCCAGGTCTACCCGGCTCCGGCGCCGGCAGCGGCCCGCAGGTCTACCCGGCTCCGGCGCCGGCGGCGGCCGCCAGGTCTACCCGGCTCCGGCGCGCGCGCGGCGGCCGACAGGTCTACCCGGCTCCGGCGCCGGCAGCGGCTGCCAGGTCTACCCGGCGCCGGCGCCGGCGGTGGCTGCCAGGTCTACCCGGCTCCGGCGCCGGCAGCGGCTGCCAGGTCTACCCGGCTCCGGCGCCGGCAGCGGCCCGCAGGCCTACCCGGCTCCGGCGCCGGCGGCGGCCGCCAGGTCTACCCGGCTCCGGCGCGCGCGCGCGGCGGCTGCCAGGTCTACCCGGCTCCGGCGCCGGCAGTGGCCGTCAGGTCTACCCGGCTCCGGCGCCGGCGGCGGCCGCCAGGTCTACCCGGCTCCGGCGCGCGTGCGGCGGCTGCCAGGTCTACCCGGCTCCGGCGCGCGTGCGGCGGCTTCCAGGTCTACCCGGCTCCGGAGACCGGGTCGGCGGCTGTCAGGTCTACCCGGCTCCGGTGCCGGCAGCGGCCCGCAGGCCTACCCGGCTCCGGCGCCGGCAGTGGCCGTCAGGTCTACCCGGCTCCGGCGCCGGCGGCGGCCCGCAGGTCTACCCGGCTCCGGCGCCGGCGGCGGCTGTCAGGTCTACCCGGCTCCGGAGACCGGTTCGGCGGCTGTCAGGTCTACCCGGCTCCGGTGCCGGCAGCGGCCCGCAGGCCTACCCGGCTCCGGCGCCGGCAGTGGCCGTCAGGTCTACCCGGCTCCGGCGCCGGCGGCGGCTGTCAGGTCTACCCGGCTCCGGCGCCGGCGGCGGCCGCCAGGTCTACCCGGCTCCGGCGCCGGCGGCGGCTGCCAGGTCTACCCGGCTCCGGCGCCGGCAGCGGCTGCCAGGTCTACCCGGCTCCGGCGCAGGCAGCGGCTGTCAGGTCTACCCGGCTCCGGCGCGCGTGCGGCGGCTTCCAGGTCTACCCGGCTCCGGAGACCGGGTCGGCGGCTGTCAGGTCTACCCGGCTCCGGCGCGCGTGCGGCGGCTGCCAGGTCTACCCGGCTCCGGGAGCCCGGGTCGGCCGCCAGCGGCGGCCGGCGACCCCGGCCTGTCGCTGCCGGAGCGTCCGTCGGACAGGGCGGCCAGGTCTACCCGGCTCCGGCGGGACTTAGTCGCATTTCCGGGGCTGAGCGGTAGACCTGTTGTCCCCTCCGCTTCCTCGGAGCTGCCGAAGGGGTCGCTGCTCTGTGCTGCCTCCAGTTACGTCATCGTAAAAGTCGGCGTCGCTGGCGCGCCTCCCCGGTGGGCGGAGACGGCCGTCTTGGATCTTTCTGGGGGCGGCGACGTACCGGTCCATACTATAGGAGCGAGCGGTGACTCGTCTCCGGAGCAGGGCTAGCGAGCGGCCGTTGGCAGAGCGGCACGAGAGGGAACGGCAGACCCCTCCGCGGGGATCAAGGGCAAAGACCGGCGGCCGGCGGTGGTCGCCGGCACTCGAACGCGCAAGGCCGGGGAAGGGGGTCCAGCCTCTGCGGCGCTTTCTCCTCCCCGGTCCCGCACGGGGCCCGATGATGATGCGAGCTTACTGCCGGCATATGGCGGAAGCAGACGACCGGGGGTTTCGAGCCTGCCGCGGCTTGCCCCGGCTCCGGAGGGCCCAGTGGTGTGGCATGGGCGAGGCTGGCGGCACCTCGCCCTTTTTCTCCGGCCCTAAGCCGGGGCCCGCGAAGCGGGCGCAGAGAGCGGCGGCCGGTCGCGGTGGCCGGCAGCCGAACGCAGACGGCCGGGGGTTTCGAGCCTGCCGCGGCTTTCCCCGGCCCCCGAGAGCCCGAGGACGGCGCGGGCGGAGGCGGCGGCGCCTCGCCCTCCTTTTGCCGGCACGAGCCATACGTGGGCGGCCCGTGGTGTCTGGCTTGCCCTGGCTTCTCGGAGCGCCGGAGGGCTCGGTGAAGGGACTGCGTAGCACGGGCGAGGTGGCGGCGCCTCGCCCTTTTTTTTTCCGCCGGCCCTAAGCCGGGGCCCGCGAAGCGGGCGCAGAGAGTGGCGGCCGGTCGCGGTGGCCGGCAGCCGAACGCAGACGGCCGGGGGTTTCGAGCCTGCCGCGGCTTTCCCCGGCCCCCGAGAGCCCGAGGACGGCGCGGGCGGAGGCGGCGGCGCCTCGCCCTCCTTTTGCCGGCACGAGCCATACGTGGGCGGCCCGTGGTGTCTGGCTTGCCCTGGCTTCTCGGAGCGCCGGAGGGCTCGGTGAAGGGACTGCGTAGCACGGGCGAGGTGGCGGCGCCTCGCCCTTTTTTTTTCCGCCGGCCCTAAGCCGGGGCCCGCGAAGCGGGCCGAGAGCGGCGGACCGGTCGCGGTGGCCGGCAGCCGAACGCAGACGGCCGGGGCTGTCAAGCCTTCCTGGCGTCGTTTGTTTTTTTTTTTTTCCCCGGGGGAAGCGGTTCCCTGCGGGATGGGCAAAGACTGGCGGCCGGCGGCGGTCGCCAGCACTCTCGAACGCTGGAAGACCGGGGGACTTGAGCTAGCCGCAGCTTTCCCCCGGTCCCGTTGACCTCAGTGAAGGGAATCGTCTGGAGCGGGTGGCCGGCGGCACCTCCCGCTCCCCCGTTATTACCGATCCAGACCCCCAGGCAGCGCCCGCTGAGGCGTCCCCAGGCACGTCGGAGAGGCTCCGCGGCGGGCCGGCTCTGCCGGTGTTCAGGCCGTCGGAGCACCTCTCGCGGACGTTGCCCGCTCGCCCGCACGCAGAGCCCCGCGTCTGCCGCCCACCCCCGGGTGGCGGCGGGGCGCGCGCGCGGCCGTCGCTGTCCCAGGAACCGTGGCCGTGGGGCCTCCGCTGCCTTGCCGGCATCGTCAAGGCGCCTCGGGCGCGTCGGAGAGGCTCCACGGTCGGGCCGGCTCTGCCGGTGTTAAGGCCGTCGGGGCGGCTCTCAGCCGACGCTGCCCTCCCGCCCGCACGCAGGGCCCCGCGTCCGCCGCCCACCCCCGGGTGGCGGCGGGGCGCGCGCGGCCGTCGCTGTCCCAGGAACCGTGGCCGTGGGGCCTCCGCTGCCTTGCCGGCATCGTCAAGGCGCCTCGGGCGCGTCGGAGAGGCTCCACGGTCGGGCCGGCTCTGCCGGTGTTAAGGCCGTCGGGGCGGCTCTCAGCCGACGCTGCCCTCCCGCCCGCACGCAGGGCCCCGCGTCCGCCGCCCACCCCCGGGTGGCGGCGGGGCGCGCGCGGCCGTCGCTGTCCCAGGAACCGTGGCCGTGGGGCCTCCGCTGCCTTGCCGGCATCGTCAAGGCGCCTCGGGCGCGTCGGAGAGGCTCCACGGTCGGGCCGGCTCTGCCGGTGTTCAGGCCGTCGGGGCGGCTCTCAGCCGACGCTGCCCTCCCGCCCGCACGCAGGGCCCCGCGTCCGCCGCCCACCCCCGGGTGGCGGCGGGGCGCGCGCGGCCGTCGCTGTCCCAGGAACCGTGGCCGTGGGGCCTCCGCTGCCTTGCCGGCATCGTCAAGGCGCCTCGGGCGCGTCGGAGAGGCTCCACGGTCGGGCCGGCTCTGCCGGTGTTAAGGCCGTCGGGGCGGCTCTCAGCCGACGCTGCCCTCCCGCCCGCACGCAGGGCCCCGCGTCCGCCGCCCACCCCCGGGTGGCGGCGGGGCGCGCGCGGCCGTCGCTGTCCCAGGAACCGTGGCCGTGGGGCCTCCGCTGCCTTGCCGGCATCGTCAAGGCGCCTCGGGCGCGTCGGAGAGGCTCCACGGTCGGGCCGGCTCTGCCGGTGTTAAGGCCGTCGGGGCGGCTCTCAGCCGACGCTGCCCTCCCGCCCGCACGCAGGGCCCCGCGTCCGCCGCCCACCCCCGGGTGGCGGCGGGGCGCGCGCGGCCGTCGCTGTCCCAGGAACCGTGGCCGTGGGGTCTCCGCTGCCTTGCCGGCATCGTCAAGGCGCCTCGGGCGCGTCGGAGAGGCTCCACGGTCGGGCCGGCTCTGCCGGTGTTAAGGCCGTCGGGGCGGCTCTCAGCCGACGCTGCCCTCCCGCCCGCACGCAGGGCCCCGCGTCCGCCGCCCACCCCCGGGTGGCGGCGGGGCGCGCGCGGCCGTCGCTGTCCCAGGAACCGTGGCCGTGGGGCCTCCGCTGCCTTGCCGGCATCGTCAAGGCGCCTCGGGCGCGTCGGAGAGGCTCCACGGTCGGGCCGGCTCTGCCGGTGTTCAGGCCGTCGGGGCGGCTCTCAGCCGACGCTGCCCTCCCGCCCGCACGCAGGGCCCCGCGTCCGCCGCCCACCCCCGGGTGGCGGCGGGGCGCGCGCGGCCGTCGCTGTCCCAGGAACCGTGGCCGTGGGGCCTCCGCTGCCTTGCCGGCATCGTCAAGGCGCCTCGGGCGCGTCGGAGAGGCTCCACGGTCGGGCCGGCTCTGCCGGTGTTAAGGCCGTCGGGGCGGCTCTCAGCCGACGCTGCCCTCCCGCCCGCACGCAGGGCCCCGCGTCCGCCGCCCACCCCCGGGTGGCGGCGGGGCGCGCGCGGCCGTCGCTGTCCCAGGAACCGTGGCCGTGGGGTCTCCGCTGCCTTGCCGGCATCGTCAAGGCGCCTCGGGCGCGTCGGAGAGGCTCCACGGTCGGGCCGGCTCTGCCGGTGTTCAGGCCGTCGGGGCGGCTCTCAGCCGACGCTGCCCTCCCGCCCGCACGCAGGGCCCCGCGTCCGCCGCCCACCCCCGGGTGGCGGCGGGGCGCGCGCGGCCGTCGCTGTCCCAGGAACCGTGGCCGTGGGGCCTCCGCTGCCTTGCCGGCATCGTCAAGGCGCCTCGGGCGCGTCGGAGAGGCTCCACGGTCGGGCCGGCTCTGCCGGTGTTAAGGCCGTCG
>NW_028121400.1:25000-35000 GCF_965183815.1 Platalea leucorodia
GTGGGCCCGGGGTAGACCTGGCCTCCCTGCCCGGTGCCCGGGGTAGACCTGGCCTCCCTGCCCGTGGGCCCGGGGTAGACCAGGCCTCCCTGCCCGCTGCCCGGTGCCCGGGGTAGACCTGGCCTCCCTGCCCGTGGGCCCGGGGTAGACCAGGCCTCCCTGCCCGTGGGCCCGGGGTAGACCTGGCCTCCCTGCCCGGTGCCCGGGGTAGACCTGGCCTCCCTGCCCGTGGGCCCGGGGTAGACCAGGCCTCCCTGCCCGTGGGCCCGGGGTAGACCTGGCCTCCCTGCCCGTGGGCCCGGGGTAGACCAGGCCTCCCTGCCCGTGGGCCCGGGGTAGACCTGGCCTCCCTGCCCGTGGGCCCGGGGTAGACCAGGCCTCCCTGCCCGGTGCCCGGGGTAGACCTGGCCTCCCTGCCCGTGGGCCCGGGGTAGACCTGGCCTCCCTGCCCGTGGGCCCGGGGTAGACCTGGCCTCCCTGCCCGGTGCCCGGGGTAGACCTGGCCTCCCTGCCCGTGGGCCCGGGGTAGACCTGGCCTCCCTGCCCGCTGCCCGGTGCCCGGGGTAGACCTGGCCTCCCTGCCCGTGGGCCCGGGGTAGACCTGGCCTCCCTGCCCGTGGGCCCGGGGTAGACCAGGCCTCCCTGCCCGCTGCCCGCTGCCCGGGGTAGACCTGGCCTCCCTGCCCGTGGGCCCGGGGTAGACCTGGCCTCCCTGCCCGGTGCCCGGGGTAGACCTGGCCTCCCTGCCCGTGGGCCCGGGGTAGACCAGGCCTCCCTGCCCGCTGCCCGGTGCCCGGGGTAGACCTGGCCTCCCTGCCCGTGGGCCCGGGGTAGACCAGGCCTCCCTGCCCGTGGGCCCGGGGTAGACCTGGCCTCCCTGCCCGGTGCCCGGGGTAGACCTGGCCTCCCTGCCCGTGGGCCCGGGGTAGACCAGGCCTCCCTGCCCGTGGGCCCGGGGTAGACCTGGCCTCCCTGCCCGTGGGCCCGGGGTAGACCAGGCCTCCCTGCCCGTGGGCCCGGGGTAGACCTGGCCTCCCTGCCCGTGGGCCCGGGGTAGACCAGGCCTCCCTGCCCGGTGCCCGGGGTAGACCTGGCCTCCCTGCCCGTGGGCCCGGGGTAGACCTGGCCTCCCTGCCCGTGGGCCCGGGGTAGACCTGGCCTCCCTGCCCGGTGCCCGGGGTAGACCAGGCCTCCCTGCCCGGTGCCCGGGGTAGACCTGGCCTCCCTGCCCGGTGCCCGGGGTAGACCAGGCCTCCCTGCCCGGTGCCCGGGGTAGACCTGGCCTCCCTGCCCGTGGGCCCGGGGTAGATTAGGCCTCCCTGCCCGGTGCTCGGGGTAGACCTGGCCTCCCTGCCCGTGGGCCCGGGGTAGACCAGGCCTCCCTGCCCGGTGCCCGGGGTAGACCTGGCCTCCCTGCCCGTGGGCCCGGGGTAGATTAGGCCTCCCTGCCCGTGGGCCCGGGGTAGACCAGGCCTCCCTGCCCGGTGCCCGGGGTAGACCTGGCCTCCCTGCCCGTGGGCCCGGGGTAGATTAGGCCTCCCTGCCCGGTGCCCGGGGTAGACCTGGCCTCCCTGCCCGTGGGCCCGGGGTAGACCTGGCCTCCCTGCCCGTGGGCCCGGGGTAGACCAGGCCTCCCTGCCCGGTGCCCGGGGTAGACCTGGCCTCCCTGCCCGTGGGCCCGGGGTAGACCAGGCCTCCCTGCCCGGTGCCCGGGGTAGACCAGGCCTCCCTGCCCGGTGCTCGGGGTAGACCTGGCCTCCCTGCCCGCTGCCCGGGGTAGACCTGGCCTCCCTGCCCGTGGGCCCGGGGTAGACCAGGCCTCCCTGCCCGGTGCCCGGGGTAGACCTGGCCTCCCTGCCCGTGGGCCCGGGGTAGAACTGTCTTTCTGTTTGTGTTTCGGTTTTTTTTTGCTTTTGTCGTGGGCGAGGTTTTAATTTTTTTTTTTTTTAATTCCCTTTTAATATAAAAGTATAAAGATGACTGTTCTATATTAAATTAATATTTTCCTGTGACCTATTTTATTGAACTCGTTATGTATTAATCTATTCCTCGGATTATTCATTCGTGTCATTATCGTCATTACTGATATAAGGAATTAATTGTTTTCGTTTAATGAATTAATTAATTAATACCTATTAGCGTCATTAGATATTACTCTATATTATTAATTAATTTATTACTATAAATAATTTTAATCATTAAACTTTAATAATAATATAGATTATTATTATTTAATAATATAAATTATCATTATAAATTATTATTATTTAAGAATAATTTATATTATTATTTAATTAATATATTTAATAATATTTTATATATAAATATGTAACAATAGTATTTTATATATATTTAAATATATTTAATGATATATTTAATTAATACATTTAATAATATTTATATTGATATAATAATAATATTTATATAACAATATTATAATATCATGTAATAATATTATACATTCAATATAAATATTAAATATATTAATATTTAATATTATAAATATTAAGTATATTAAATATTATAGTATATATTATATAATTGAATATAATATTCCTATAATAATAATATTTATACTTTGATAATATTATATTATTATTTAATAACAATAATATAAATTATTATTATTTATTGTTATAAATTAAACAATAATTGTAAATTATAAATTTTCTCCATTTATTATTAGATCATTAAAATTAACAAATTATTAAATGATACTTAACTTATTAATTTATTATTAATTGTTATTATTATTAAACATTATTAAATATCATCATTATTAAATATTATTAATTAAAATGAAGGAATCGTTAATATGCAGTTTATTTAACGTGTTAATTTGTTGTTACTAATTTATGTATTAATCGATTGTTTTACCGTTCCGGTTTCGGTCTTTATTAATTTATTCGTTCGGAAAGGCTTAAAATTCATCCCGAATCGCAGTACGAAAGAGAATCACGCGAGCGTTCTTACCTTCTGGCGCTTCTCCTGATGGAATTCCATGGATCGTTTGGAATCGTGAAATAATTCAGTATTAGTAAACGTTATTCGTCGTAGCAGCGTTAGGATCAGCGCTAACGCTACGAAAAACCTCCTTTTTTCGCTTGTCGTTCTAAAAGCACTACACGTTATTCAATAGGACGACTATCACGAATAATAACTTATTCATCGCTTTCGAATGACGTACCTTATGCACGATTAGTCTTTTATGCGCGATTAGTCTTTTATTCGTTACCGATTCGCCGTTCACAAAACCGTTGAGTATTGGCACGCAGAATATCAAAAGCAAGTCACGCTAGTGCTAATAACACGTCGTGAGTTTATCCTCACGAGAGGATGATGACGACGCTGCTACGACTACCGCCGCCGCCGCCGCCGCTAACAAGAATAACAACAGTAGCAATAAATAACGTTCGCGATGATCTTTTCCGAGTAAACAAGAAGTCCCCGACGCCAGTAACGTCGCTATTACTACTCACCGTGCTCACGGTACGGTAGAATTTTTATTTTTTTTACCGCTAGAGAATTAGATTTGGTATGACTTACGTTGGAGTAGTTTCCGGTGGTTTTGGTGGGGTTTTTTGGGGTTTTCATTTTTAGTTTGGAGCTCCGTAACGGTGTCGATCGTTTGCGCGTCGTGACAGGCCGAGCCCTTCTTAAGAACGTCGCTTTCTTTTTGGAGAGAATTCCGTGGAGCGTCGACGACGTTAACCCTATTAAACGGTGTCGTTAGAGCGGTGCTGTTTTATTACCGTAGCGTTCTACTCATCGATAAGAAACGAATCGACGCAGCCTTTCTTTTGCCACGACGCGATCGCTCTCGCGTCGGAGGGGGAGACCGATCGGTATTTACGCGCGAGCGGTAAACCGTCGGATCCGTGAGTCGATTCGTGAATTCCTTCACGGTAGGGATCGCCCGATAGCCACGAATCCGTACCGCTCCGTCGCCCGCGACCGATCCCCGTGCCGGCGACCGGTTCACGAATCGTTCCTTACCTTCGTGAAACGCGGGCCGGCGCGCGTCGATGCGATCGACAACGAACGGGCAGCGGCAGATCGAGAGGCCTCCCGAGGCCGGGCCCCCCCGCAGGGGTCCGTGTACAGAAGCGCCCGCCCGCCCCGCCTCCTTTTTTATTATCGTTTCTCTCTTTTCCCTTTCTCTTTTTTTCTTTCTTTTTTTTTTTTTTTTTTTTTTTTTTCCCCTTTTACCCCTTAGAACCTTCCTTTATTCTTTTCTCTCGCCGCCCGCCGGGGGCCGCGTTCCCCGCGCCCTCGCTCGCGGCCGCTACCTGATCGGGTCCGTCCCGGCGCGGCCGCGGCGGGGGGTCGCCGGCCTACCTTCCGCGGGGGCTCCGGGCGAAGCTGCTTTCGGCCTGGGGCGGCAAGCCCCTTCCACGTCGCCTCGAGACCTGGCCGGAGCGGAGAAAAACACGGGCCGTCACTCGTTAGCCGGACGGGCCTCTCGCCCGCCCCGGCCCGGCCCGGCCCGGCCCGGCCCGGCCCAGCCCAGCCCAGCCCAGCCCAGCCGGCGCCGCGATTCCCGGGACGGGCCTCCGTCCCTGAGAAGGCCTCTCCGGGGGCGCGGCCGGGCCTCCGAGGGACGGCGGTCTCGCAGGCCTCTGAGCAAAGTCCTGGCCGGCCACGTGCCCGACAAACGCTCCCCGCGGCCCGGGCCGACTTAGCCGAGCGTCCTCGGAGACGAGGCGCTCTCGCGGCCGCCGCGCCGGAAGATCGGGCCCGCCCGGGGCCGTCTCCCCGCCGCCGGCAAAGGAGCCGTCCCCCCTCGCCTGAGGCCGCCGGGCCCGTCCTCTCGGCGGGACTCACCGCTCCGACGCATCCCGCCGGCGACGGAAACGCCGATGGCCGTCTGTTAGAAGCGCGGCCCGCCTCTCTCTCCGCCGGCCCCGGCCGGGGCCCTGCCGCGCGGTCGCTGGAGCCCGGCCCTGGGGACCCACGTCTCTGCCCGGGCCGAGGCCGGCGGCGGCTGCTTTCCCAGGGACGGCTTCGACCGGCAAGGGCGCGGGCCCGGACACCGACGCCGCCGGCAACGCGGGCTGTAACAGAGAAGGCGGCGTCATCAACAGCGTCGCGAATCTTTTTCGTTTCTTCCCGCGTGCGCGCACCCCAAACTAAACAGGCCCCCGGCGCGGGCACGTGCCCCCCCCGAACCCCCCGCCCCCGGAGAGGCGCCCGGCTCGCCCACAAACGTAACCCCCGGCCCGAACCCCTCGCCCGCCGCTCCACGCGCGTGGGCGCAGGCCCGCGCCCGCCCGCCCGCCCCCCAGACGGGCGCACGTTAGGCACGCGGAGCGCGCGCGCGCGCCTCCCGCTGACGCCGTCGTGCCCCCCCCGCCCCCCCCCCCCCATCCCCCCCGCTAGCCCCCCGGCCCCCCCCCCCCCCCCACCCCCGCCTTCCTACGGCACGTTTGCCGCCCCGGGGAAGGCAGGCGGGAGACTTTAGGACCCAGCGGCATTCCTGCCGGCTCCGTGCCCGGGCGCCAGAGGGGAGTCCCGGGGGCGGGCGGTCTCTCACCCTGGCTGCCGAGTTGCTACCCTGCCCGTGCCCGTGCCCGTGCCCCGGCTCCCGCCTTTCTCTCCCGCTCACTCAGTCAGAAAAAGAGGAGAAAAAACGCAGAAGGGAAGGAAAAAAAAACCCTAACCGACCCAAACAGAAATCTTCTCCGAAAGGAGACGCGGGCCCCCCGCCCCACCCCGTCCCCAGCCTACCTCTGCGCCAGGCTCCCTGCCTGCTCGCCGACCGCTCTCGCCTGCCTCTGCGCCAGCCTCCCTTCCCTGTCGCTGCCGCCGCGGCTGAGCGCAGGACCGTTGGCGCGGCGGGAACCGCTGCCCTTTCCTTGCGGGCAGGGGCCCGGTTGCCGGGCAACGGGGGGACCACCCCCCGACCCCTGCTGCTCCAGGGCGCCGGCGAGTCTGGGGTCGGGGAGGGGCCGCGCCTACCGGGCTGCGGGTCTGCAACTGCAGCGCAGGGAGGGAGGGAGGGGGAGCACACGCACGCGGGCTACGTGCTGGGGCGAGGGGGGGGGGGGGGCAAGGCGTGGGGGGGGGGGGGTGGGGGTGGGGGGGGTGCGTGGGGGGGGGGGGTGCGCGCGCGTGTCTGAGACGCGTATGTCGCGGGGGGCGGGCGCGTCTGCAGGATCGCAGACGTGTGTTTTAATCTATTTATTGTGTTTTAAAAGGTCAGAGTAAAATAAAACGATGGCAAGCGGGGAAAAAAAAAAGGAACAAAACGCACACCCCACCCCACCCCCGCCCCCCCCCCCCCAGCCCCCCCCAAACCCCACACCGCGAAACCAAAAACAAAAGCCGCCGAGCGCCCGGCGGCGCCGGGACCCGGACCCGGCTACGGGCGCCCGGGGTCCTAAAGCCTCCCGGCGGACGGCAAACTCACGCCGGGGAGCCGGGCGGCTCGCGATGGGGGCCGCCGCCTCTACCCGGTCCCCCGCCGGCCAGAGCGTGTGTTCGAGGGGGGCAGACGGAGCGGAGAGGCTGGCCGGGGCGGTGAAGCCGGCCAGCGCGCGGCGGACCACCGGGTCGGGGAAGGGGCGTGCGCGCGTTTGAGTGCGGCGGGTGTTTTTTTTTTTAAAAAAAAAAAAAAAAAAGAAATAAAAAATTTAAAAAGTTGTTTATTAATATTTTATTGATGTTTAATCTGGAAAGCGAAGAAGGTCAAATAAGTCTTGCATGAGACAGTACGTTTAAACTTACTGCCTTTTCGTTAGAAGCGCTTAAATCTCGGAAACGGCGGGGGGGGGGGGGGGGGAATGACCCGGCCCTCCCCGGCCGGCAGAACCGGGAGAGGGTGGCCTCTGTACCGGATTCCCTTAAATATCGAAAAATTGCACACCCCCCCCCCCCCCGCCTCCGCCGCCGCCCCCCCCCCCCCGCACCCGAACCCGGCCGGGAGAACCGGGTCGCACGGTCCAGCCGGCTCGGGAGCACAGAGCGGCCGGCAGGTCTACCGGGCTCCTCGGGGGCCGACAGGTCTACCCGGCTCCGGCAGCGGCCCGCAGGTCTACCCGTCTCCGGCGCAGGCAGCGGCCGTCAGGTCTACCCGGCTCCGGCGCGCGCGCGGCGGCCGACAGGTCTACCCGGCTCCGGCGCCGGCGGTGGCTGCCAGGTCTACCCGGCTCCGGCGCCGGCAGCGGCCCGCAGGTCTACCCGGCTCCGGCGCCGGCGGCGGCCGCCAGGTCTACCCGGCTCCGGCGCGCGCGCGGCGGCCGACAGGTCTACCCGGCTCCGGCGCCGGCAGCGGCTGCCAGGTCTACCCGGCGCCGGCGCCGGCGGTGGCTGCCAGGTCTACCCGGCTCCGGCGCCGGCAGCGGCTGCCAGGTCTACCCGGCTCCGGCGCCGGCAGCGGCCCGCAGGCCTACCCGGCTCCGGCGCCGGCGGCGGCCGCCAGGTCTACCCGGCTCCGGCGCGCGCGCGCGGCGGCTGCCAGGTCTACCCGGCTCCGGCGCCGGCAGTGGCCGTCAGGTCTACCCGGCTCCGGCGCCGGCGGCGGCCGCCAGGTCTACCCGGCTCCGGCGCGCGTGCGGCGGCTGCCAGGTCTACCCGGCTCCGGCGCGCGTGCGGCGGCTTCCAGGTCTACCCGGCTCCGGAGACCGGGTCGGCGGCTGTCAGGTCTACCCGGCTCCGGTGCCGGCAGCGGCCCGCAGGCCTACCCGGCTCCGGCGCCGGCAGTGGCCGTCAGGTCTACCCGGCTCCGGCGCCGGCGGCGGCCCGCAGGTCTACCCGGCTCCGGCGCCGGCGGCGGCTGTCAGGTCTACCCGGCTCCGGAGACCGGTTCGGCGGCTGTCAGGTCTACCCGGCTCCGGTGCCGGCAGCGGCCCGCAGGCCTACCCGGCTCCGGCGCCGGCAGTGGCCGTCAGGTCTACCCGGCTCCGGCGCCGGCGGCGGCTGTCAGGTCTACCCGGCTCCGGCGCCGGCGGCGGCCGCCAGGTCTACCCGGCTCCGGCGCCGGCGGCGGCTGCCAGGTCTACCCGGCTCCGGCGCCGGCAGCGGCTGCCAGGTCTACCCGGCTCCGGCGCAGGCAGCGGCTGTCAGGTCTACCCGGCTCCGGCGCGCGTGCGGCGGCTTCCAGGTCTACCCGGCTCCGGAGACCGGGTCGGCGGCTGTCAGGTCTACCCGGCTCCGGCGCGCGTGCGGCGGCTGCCAGGTCTACCCGGCTCCGGGAGCCCGGGTCGGCCGCCAGCGGCGGCCGGCGACCCCGGCCTGTCGCTGCCGGAGCGTCCGTCGGACAGGGCGGCCAGGTCTACCCGGCTCCGGCGGGACTTAGTCGCATTTCCGGGGCTGAGCGGTAGACCTGTTGTCCCCTCCGCTTCCTCGGAGCTGCCGAAGGGGTCGCTGCTCTGTGCTGCCTCCAGTTACGTCATCGTAAAAGTCGGCGTCGCTGGCGCGCCTCCCCGGTGGGCGGAGACGGCCGTCTTGGATCTTTCTGGGGGCGGCGACGTACCGGTCCATACTATAGGAGCGAGCGGTGACTCGTCTCCGGAGCAGGGCTAGCGAGCGGCCGTTGGCAGAGCGGCACGAGAGGGAACGGCAGACCCCTCCGCGGGGATCAAGGGCAAAGACCGGCGGCCGGCGGTGGTCGCCGGCACTCGAACGCGCAAGGCCGGGGAAGGGGGTCCAGCCTCTGCGGCGCTTTCTCCTCCCCGGTCCCGCACGGGGCCCGATGATGATGCGAGCTTACTGCCGGCATATGGCGGAAGCAGACGACCGGGGGTTTCGAGCCTGCCGCGGCTTGCCCCGGCTCCGGAGGGCCCAGTGGTGTGGCATGGGCGAGGCTGGCGGCACCTCGCCCTTTTTCTCCGGCCCTAAGCCGGGGCCCGCGAAGCGGGCGCAGAGAGCGGCGGCCGGTCGCGGTGGCCGGCAGCCGAACGCAGACGGCCGGGGGTTTCGAGCCTGCCGCGGCTTTCCCCGGCCCCCGAGAGCCCGAGGATGGCGCGGGCGGAGGCGGCGGCGCCTCGCCCTCCTTTTGCCGGCACGAGCCATACGTGGGCGGCCCGTGGTGTCTGGCTTGCCCTGGCTTCTCGGAGCGCCGGAGGGCTCGGTGAAGGGACTGCGTAGCACGGGCGAGGTGGCGGCGCCTCGCCCTTTTTTTTTCCGCCGGCCCTAAGCCGGGGCCCGCGAAGCGGGCCGAGAGCGGCGGACCGGTCGCGGTGGCCGGCAGCCGAACGCAGACGGCCGGGGCTGTCAAGCCTTCCTGGCGTCGTTTGTTTTTTTTTTTTTCCCCGGGGGAAGCGGTTCCCTGCGGGATGGGCAAAGACTGGCGGCCGGCGGCGGTCGCCAGCACTCTCGAACGCTGGAAGACCGGGGGACTTGAGCTAGCCGCAGCTTTCCCCCGGTCCCGTTGACCTCAGTGAAGGGAATCGTCTGGAGCGGGTGGCCGGCGGCACCTCCCGCTCCCCCGTTATTACCGATCCAGACCCCCAGGCAGCGCCCGCTGAGGCGTCCCCAGGCACGTCGGAGAGGCTCCGCGGCGGGCCGGCTCTGCCGGTGTTCAGGCCGTCGGAGCACCTCTCGCGGACGTTGCCCGCTCGCCCGCACGCAGAGCCCCGCGTCTGCCGCCCACCCCCGGGTGGCGGCGGGGCGCGCGCGCGGCCGTCGCTGTCCCAGGAACCGTGGCCGTGGGGCCTCCGCTGCCTTGCCGGCATCGTCAAGGCGCCTCGGGCGCGTCGGAGAGGCTCCACGGTCGGGCCGGCTCTGCCGGTGTTAAGGCCGTCGGGGCGGCTCTCAGCCGACGCTGCCCTCCCGCCCGCACGCAGGGCCCCGCGTCCGCCGCCCACCCCCGGGTGGCGGCGGGGCGCGCGCGGCCGTCGCTGTCCCAGGAACCGTGGCCGTGGGGCCTCCGCTGCCTTGCCGGCATCGTCAAGGCGCCTTGGGCGCGTCGGAGAGGCTCCACGGTCGGGCCGGCTCTGCCGGTGTTAAGGCCGTCGGGGCGGCTCTCAGCCGACGCTGCCCTCCCGCCCGCACGCAGGGC
>NW_028121400.1:40000-42500 GCF_965183815.1 Platalea leucorodia
CGCCGGGGAGGTGCGGGGGGGGCGCGCGGGCTCCCCTGCCCCGGGGAGGCAAAGAGGGCGCCGCGCCCGGTCAGAGCGCGGGCGGCAGCCGCGCGGGAAGCGGGGGCTGCCGGCGCGGGGCGTGACGAGCCCCGCCGGCCGAGCCCCCGCGCGCGGGCTGGAGGAGGAAGCGGCGAGCGGCGACGAGGGCTGGGGGCGGTAGGTGCGAGCCGGCGAGGGACGAGCGAGAGGGCCTTCGGGGCCGGGGGGGGCGTCCCCCCCGGCCCCCCCCGCAGCGGGGCGGGCTGCTGCGGAAGCAGCCTGCCGGGCCGGCCGGCCGCGCAGGGCCGAGGCCTCCGGGCGTTCCGGGCTGGCGCGCGGCGCCGTCGGGCACGGCGTCGGCGTCGGGGCCCCCCCCCCCGCGCCTCCCCGCGTGGGGAGCCGGGGGGAGCTCCGCCGCCGGCGTCGCCGCCCCTTGGGTGGGCGAGGTCCCCGCCGGGTCGCGTCCCGCGCGAGCGGGCGGCCCGAGCCACGGCTCTCCTCTCGGGCGCAGCGCCGGGCTACTGAGGGAAACCCCGGGCCCCGGGCAGGAGGACGAGGCGGTGGCGGCGGACGTCGGGCGCGCCCCCGCGGGCGGACGCTCTCCCGAGGGCGGCAGCGGGAGAGGCACCCCCGCGGGGCCCTTCAGGTCGTTTCCCTCGCCCCAGGGCCAGGTACCTAGCGTCCGCGCTTCAGCGGCCCTCCCTCGGCCAGCCCCGGGGGTCGAAGGCCGCGGAGCCGGGCGGAGGTTTAAAGACTCGGGCGGCTCGATGCGACCCGGGGGTCGGCCGGGCGGCGCTACCTCCAGGGGCGGGAGTTGCTCCCGCGAAGCCCCTGCGCTGGCCGCCGCCCGCGCTCGTCCCGCGGGCAGCCGTGCCGGGGAGGGGTCCCCACTGCCCCCCCCACCCCGCGGTCCGGTCTCGGCGGAGAGACCCGCGGCGCGGTCGGCCGTGGCCGGCCTGCCCGCCTCGAAACGGGCGACCCCGGCGGGAGCGCGGGCTCCGCGCCGGGGCGGCGAGTCCCCGCGGTGGGGGCTCGCCGGGCGGCGCCCCCCCCACCGGGGCCGCCGCGCCTCCGTCGCAGCGCTGCGCCGCGCTGCGCTCCCGCTCCCTCCCCGCCCCGGCGAGCCCTCGGCGGTCTCCCGCCGCCGGCCGCCGGCGAGGGCGGCACCCCGGCCGAGCGGCGGCGTCGTCGCTCGGCGTAGTCGGCCGGCCGGCCGGAGGGCGCCCGCCGCCGGCCGCGGCCGTCCCGGCCCGGGCCCCGCCCGTCGCTTCCCCGCCGCCTTTCCCGGCCGTGCCGGGCAGGCGGGCGGGCGGGCGGGGGCGTCCCACTCCCGTTCTCCGCGTGGAAACGGGGAGAGCGGGCGCCGCCCCCTGTGCCTTAGCTCCGTCCGCCTTCCGCGCGGCGCGTGCCCGCGGAAGGGGTCGAGGCGCGAGAAGCGGCGGCGGCGGCGGTTCCGGGAGGGCGGCCGCTCCGGCGCGGCGGCGGGCGCCGTCCGGCAGGCCGCGGGCGGCGCGTCGCGCGCTCGGGCTTCCGGCGGTCGCCACCTCCGGCGCGGCGGCGGAGCCGCGGAGGGTGCCGGCGGGGCGAGCCGGGGGGGAGCCGGCCGCGGTGGCGCGGCGGAGCTTGCGCGGAGGCGCGCGCGGGGCCGGCGGGGCGCCCCGCTCTGCTGCCCGGCGGCGGGCAGCAGCGGCGTCCGTGTGCCAAGCAGCGAGGCGGGCAGGCGGCGCGGCCGGGCGCGCGCCGCTGCCTCCGTGCGGAGGCCGGGCCGAGCCCGGGCGCCTGGGCCGCCTCCGAAGCGCGCAAGGTGCATTTCCCAGGCGGTCGCCGGGGAGCGCGGGCTCCCCCCGCCCTTGCCGTTCGGGGTGTTGCGTTCCCACCCCCCTCCCCTTTCCTCCGTGTGTGCTCGTACGGTCAGCCGAGGCGAGGCCCGCGCGTCGCGCTTCGCCGCGCCGCGTGGCGTCCCCTCCGCGCGGGCGGAGGGGCGGGCCGGCGCGGGCGGGCGGGCGGGCGGCGGTGCCGTCCTCAGAGAAGGGGCCGCTCTTGGCGAGCGGTCCCGGCCCCCCCGCGCGCGCGGGGCGGTGCCGAAAGGCAGACAACTCTTAGCGGTGGATCACTCGGCTCGTGCGTCGATGAAGAACGCAGCTAGCTGCGAGAATTAATGTGAATTGCAGGACACATTGATCATCGACACTTCGAACGCACTTGCGGCCCCGGGTTCCTCCCGGGGCTACGCCTGTCTGAGCGTCGCTTGACGATCAATCGCCGGCCGAGCCGCCGCCCGGCGGCCGCGGCGGCGCGGCTGGGGCGCCTCGCAGGCCCGCCGAGGGCCTTCGTCCCCCTAAGTCGAGACTCGGGGAGCGCTCCGAAGCTCCCCGCTCCCGGAGCGCCCGCTGGGCGGAGCATCGTCCCGCCGGGGCGGCCGGGGCCCGCGGGGGCCCGGGCCGGACTCTGGCGCGGCGGTGGGGAAGCGAGGTGAGGG
>NW_028121400.1:52500-65000 GCF_965183815.1 Platalea leucorodia
CGTGGGCCCGGGGTAGACCAGGCCTCCCTGCCCGCTGCCCGCTGCCCGGGGTAGACCTGGCCTCCCTGCCCGTGGGCCCGGGGTAGACCTGGCCTCCCTGCCCGGTGCCCGGGGTAGACCTGGCCTCCCTGCCCGTGGGCCCGGGGTAGACCAGGCCTCCCTGCCCGCTGCCCGGTGCCCGGGGTAGACCTGGCCTCCCTGCCCGTGGGCCCGGGGTAGACCAGGCCTCCCTGCCCGTGGGCCCGGGGTAGACCTGGCCTCCCTGCCCGGTGCCCGGGGTAGACCTGGCCTCCCTGCCCGTGGGCCCGGGGTAGACCAGGCCTCCCTGCCCGTGGGCCCGGGGTAGACCTGGCCTCCCTGCCCGTGGGCCCGGGGTAGACCAGGCCTCCCTGCCCGTGGGCCCGGGGTAGACCTGGCCTCCCTGCCCGTGGGCCCGGGGTAGACCAGGCCTCCCTGCCCGCTGCCCGCTGCCCGGGGTAGACCTGGCCTCCCTGCCCGTGGGCCCGGGGTAGACCTGGCCTCCCTGCCCGGTGCCCGGGGTAGACCTGGCCTCCCTGCCCGTGGGCCCGGGGTAGACCAGGCCTCCCTGCCCGCTGCCCGGTGCCCGGGGTAGACCTGGCCTCCCTGCCCGTGGGCCCGGGGTAGACCAGGCCTCCCTGCCCGTGGGCCCGGGGTAGACCTGGCCTCCCTGCCCGGTGCCCGGGGTAGACCTGGCCTCCCTGCCCGTGGGCCCGGGGTAGACCTGGCCTCCCTGCCCGTGGGCCCGGGGTAGACCTGGCCTCCCTGCCCGGTGCCCGGGGTAGACCTGGCCTCCCTGCCCGTGGGCCCGGGGTAGACCTGGCCTCCCTGCCCGCTGCCCGGTGCCCGGGGTAGACCTGGCCTCCCTGCCCGTGGGCCCGGGGTAGACCTGGCCTCCCTGCCCGTGGGCCCGGGGTAGACCAGGCCTCCCTGCCCGCTGCCCGCTGCCCGGGGTAGACCTGGCCTCCCTGCCCGTGGGCCCGGGGTAGACCTGGCCTCCCTGCCCGGTGCCCGGGGTAGACCTGGCCTCCCTGCCCGTGGGCCCGGGGTAGACCAGGCCTCCCTGCCCGCTGCCCGGTGCCCGGGGTAGACCTGGCCTCCCTGCCCGTGGGCCCGGGGTAGACCAGGCCTCCCTGCCCGTGGGCCCGGGGTAGACCTGGCCTCCCTGCCCGGTGCCCGGGGTAGACCTGGCCTCCCTGCCCGTGGGCCCGGGGTAGACCAGGCCTCCCTGCCCGTGGGCCCGGGGTAGACCTGGCCTCCCTGCCCGTGGGCCCGGGGTAGACCAGGCCTCCCTGCCCGTGGGCCCGGGGTAGACCTGGCCTCCCTGCCCGTGGGCCCGGGGTAGACCAGGCCTCCCTGCCCGGTGCCCGGGGTAGACCTGGCCTCCCTGCCCGTGGGCCCGGGGTAGACCTGGCCTCCCTGCCCGTGGGCCCGGGGTAGACCTGGCCTCCCTGCCCGGTGCCCGGGGTAGACCAGGCCTCCCTGCCCGGTGCCCGGGGTAGACCTGGCCTCCCTGCCCGGTGCCCGGGGTAGACCAGGCCTCCCTGCCCGGTGCCCGGGGTAGACCTGGCCTCCCTGCCCGTGGGCCCGGGGTAGATTAGGCCTCCCTGCCCGGTGCTCGGGGTAGACCTGGCCTCCCTGCCCGTGGGCCCGGGGTAGACCAGGCCTCCCTGCCCGGTGCCCGGGGTAGACCTGGCCTCCCTGCCCGTGGGCCCGGGGTAGATTAGGCCTCCCTGCCCGTGGGCCCGGGGTAGACCAGGCCTCCCTGCCCGGTGCCCGGGGTAGACCTGGCCTCCCTGCCCGTGGGCCCGGGGTAGATTAGGCCTCCCTGCCCGGTGCCCGGGGTAGACCTGGCCTCCCTGCCCGTGGGCCCGGGGTAGACCTGGCCTCCCTGCCCGTGGGCCCGGGGTAGACCAGGCCTCCCTGCCCGGTGCCCGGGGTAGACCTGGCCTCCCTGCCCGTGGGCCCGGGGTAGACCAGGCCTCCCTGCCCGGTGCCCGGGGTAGACCAGGCCTCCCTGCCCGGTGCTCGGGGTAGACCTGGCCTCCCTGCCCGCTGCCCGGGGTAGACCTGGCCTCCCTGCCCGTGGGCCCGGGGTAGACCAGGCCTCCCTGCCCGGTGCCCGGGGTAGACCTGGCCTCCCTGCCCGTGGGCCCGGGGTAGAACTGTCTTTCTGTTTGTGTTTCGGTTTTTTTTTGCTTTTGTCGTGGGCGAGGTTTTAATTTTTTTTTTTTTTAATTCCCTTTTAATATAAAAGTATAAAGATGACTGTTCTATATTAAATTAATATTTTCCTGTGACCTATTTTATTGAACTCGTTATGTATTAATCTATTCCTCGGATTATTCATTCGTGTCATTATCGTCATTACTGATATAAGGAATTAATTGTTTTCGTTTAATGAATTAATTAATTAATACCTATTAGCGTCATTAGATATTACTCTATATTATTAATTAATTTATTACTATAAATAATTTTAATCATTAAACTTTAATAATAATATAGATTATTATTATTTAATAATATAAATTATCATTATAAATTATTATTATTTAAGAATAATTTATATTATTATTTAATTAATATATTTAATAATATTTTATATATAAATATGTAACAATAGTATTTTATATATATTTAAATATATTTAATGATATATTTAATTAATACATTTAATAATATTTATATTGATATAATAATAATATTTATATAACAATATTATAATATCATGTAATAATATTATACATTCAATATAAATATTAAATATATTAATATTTAATATTATAAATATTAAGTATATTAAATATTATAGTATATATTATATAATTGAATATAATATTCCTATAATAATAATATTTATACTTTGATAATATTATATTATTATTTAATAACAATAATATAAATTATTATTATTTATTGTTATAAATTAAACAATAATTGTAAATTATAAATTTTCTCCATTTATTATTAGATCATTAAAATTAACAAATTATTAAATGATACTTAACTTATTAATTTATTATTAATTGTTATTATTATTAAACATTATTAAATATCATCATTATTAAATATTATTAATTAAAATGAAGGAATCGTTAATATGCAGTTTATTTAACGTGTTAATTTGTTGTTACTAATTTATGTATTAATCGATTGTTTTACCGTTCCGGTTTCGGTCTTTATTAATTTATTCGTTCGGAAAGGCTTAAAATTCATCCCGAATCGCAGTACGAAAGAGAATCACGCGAGCGTTCTTACCTTCTGGCGCTTCTCCTGATGGAATTCCATGGATCGTTTGGAATCGTGAAATAATTCAGTATTAGTAAACGTTATTCGTCGTAGCAGCGTTAGGATCAGCGCTAACGCTACGAAAAACCTCCTTTTTTCGCTTGTCGTTCTAAAAGCACTACACGTTATTCAATAGGACGACTATCACGAATAATAACTTATTCATCGCTTTCGAATGACGTACCTTATGCACGATTAGTCTTTTATGCGCGATTAGTCTTTTATTCGTTACCGATTCGCCGTTCACAAAACCGTTGAGTATTGGCACGCAGAATATCAAAAGCAAGTCACGCTAGTGCTAATAACACGTCGTGAGTTTATCCTCACGAGAGGATGATGACGACGCTGCTACGACTACCGCCGCCGCCGCCGCCGCTAACAAGAATAACAACAGTAGCAATAAATAACGTTCGCGATGATCTTTTCCGAGTAAACAAGAAGTCCCCGACGCCAGTAACGTCGCTATTACTACTCACCGTGCTCACGGTACGGTAGAATTTTTATTTTTTTTACCGCTAGAGAATTAGATTTGGTATGACTTACGTTGGAGTAGTTTCCGGTGGTTTTGGTGGGGTTTTTTGGGGTTTTCATTTTTAGTTTGGAGCTCCGTAACGGTGTCGATCGTTTGCGCGTCGTGACAGGCCGAGCCCTTCTTAAGAACGTCGCTTTCTTTTTGGAGAGAATTCCGTGGAGCGTCGACGACGTTAACCCTATTAAACGGTGTCGTTAGAGCGGTGCTGTTTTATTACCGTAGCGTTCTACTCATCGATAAGAAACGAATCGACGCAGCCTTTCTTTTGCCACGACGCGATCGCTCTCGCGTCGGAGGGGGAGACCGATCGGTATTTACGCGCGAGCGGTAAACCGTCGGATCCGTGAGTCGATTCGTGAATTCCTTCACGGTAGGGATCGCCCGATAGCCACGAATCCGTACCGCTCCGTCGCCCGCGACCGATCCCCGTGCCGGCGACCGGTTCACGAATCGTTCCTTACCTTCGTGAAACGCGGGCCGGCGCGCGTCGATGCGATCGACAACGAACGGGCAGCGGCAGATCGAGAGGCCTCCCGAGGCCGGGCCCCCCCGCAGGGGTCCGTGTACAGAAGCGCCCGCCCGCCCCGCCTCCTTTTTTATTATCGTTTCTCTCTTTTCCCTTTCTCTTTTTTTCTTTCTTTTTTTTTTTTTTTTTTTTTTTTTTCCCCTTTTACCCCTTAGAACCTTCCTTTATTCTTTTCTCTCGCCGCCCGCCGGGGGCCGCGTTCCCCGCGCCCTCGCTCGCGGCCGCTAC
This sequence comes from Platalea leucorodia, assembly GCF_965183815.1. Lineage (NCBI taxonomy): Eukaryota > Metazoa > Chordata > Aves > Pelecaniformes > Threskiornithidae > Platalea > Platalea leucorodia. The sequence continues at coordinate 57,096 of NW_028121400.1, forward strand.
CTGATCGGGTCCGTCCCGGCGCGGCCGCGGCGGGGGGTCGCCGGCCTACCTTCCGCGGGGGCTCCGGGCGAAGCTGCTTTCGGCCTGGGGCGGCAAGCCCCTTCCACGTCGCCTCGAGACCTGGCCGGAGCGGAGAAAAACACGGGCCGTCACTCGTTAGCCGGACGGGCCTCTCGCCCGCCCCGGCCCGGCCCGGCCCGGCCCGGCCCGGCCCAGCCCAGCCCAGCCCAGCCCAGCCGGCGCCGCGATTCCCGGGACGGGCCTCCGTCCCTGAGAAGGCCTCTCCGGGGGCGCGGCCGGGCCTCCGAGGGACGGCGGTCTCGCAGGCCTCTGAGCAAAGTCCTGGCCGGCCACGTGCCCGACAAACGCTCCCCGCGGCCCGGGCCGACTTAGCCGAGCGTCCTCGGAGACGAGGCGCTCTCGCGGCCGCCGCGCCGGAAGATCGGGCCCGCCCGGGGCCGTCTCCCCGCCGCCGGCAAAGGAGCCGTCCCCCCTCGCCTGAGGCCGCCGGGCCCGTCCTCTCGGCGGGACTCACCGCTCCGACGCATCCCGCCGGCGACGGAAACGCCGATGGCCGTCTGTTAGAAGCGCGGCCCGCCTCTCTCTCCGCCGGCCCCGGCCGGGGCCCTGCCGCGCGGTCGCTGGAGCCCGGCCCTGGGGACCCACGTCTCTGCCCGGGCCGAGGCCGGCGGCGGCTGCTTTCCCAGGGACGGCTTCGACCGGCAAGGGCGCGGGCCCGGACACCGACGCCGCCGGCAACGCGGGCTGTAACAGAGAAGGCGGCGTCATCAACAGCGTCGCGAATCTTTTTCGTTTCTTCCCGCGTGCGCGCACCCCAAACTAAACAGGCCCCCGGCGCGGGCACGTGCCCCCCCCGAACCCCCCGCCCCCGGAGAGGCGCCCGGCTCGCCCACAAACGTAACCCCCGGCCCGAACCCCTCGCCCGCCGCTCCACGCGCGTGGGCGCAGGCCCGCGCCCGCCCGCCCGCCCCCCAGACGGGCGCACGTTAGGCACGCGGAGCGCGCGCGCGCGCCTCCCGCTGACGCCGTCGTGCCCCCCCCGCCCCCCCCCCCCCATCCCCCCCGCTAGCCCCCCGGCCCCCCCCCCCCCCCCACCCCCGCCTTCCTACGGCACGTTTGCCGCCCCGGGGAAGGCAGGCGGGAGACTTTAGGACCCAGCGGCATTCCTGCCGGCTCCGTGCCCGGGCGCCAGAGGGGAGTCCCGGGGGCGGGCGGTCTCTCACCCTGGCTGCCGAGTTGCTACCCTGCCCGTGCCCGTGCCCGTGCCCCGGCTCCCGCCTTTCTCTCCCGCTCACTCAGTCAGAAAAAGAGGAGAAAAAACGCAGAAGGGAAGGAAAAAAAAACCCTAACCGACCCAAACAGAAATCTTCTCCGAAAGGAGACGCGGGCCCCCCGCCCCACCCCGTCCCCAGCCTACCTCTGCGCCAGGCTCCCTGCCTGCTCGCCGACCGCTCTCGCCTGCCTCTGCGCCAGCCTCCCTTCCCTGTCGCTGCCGCCGCGGCTGAGCGCAGGACCGTTGGCGCGGCGGGAACCGCTGCCCTTTCCTTGCGGGCAGGGGCCCGGTTGCCGGGCAACGGGGGGACCACCCCCCGACCCCTGCTGCTCCAGGGCGCCGGCGAGTCTGGGGTCGGGGAGGGGCCGCGCCTACCGGGCTGCGGGTCTGCAACTGCAGCGCAGGGAGGGAGGGAGGGGGAGCACACGCACGCGGGCTACGTGCTGGGGCGAGGGGGGGGGGGGGGCAAGGCGTGGGGGGGGGGGGGTGGGGGTGGGGGGGGTGCGTGGGGGGGGGGGGTGCGCGCGCGTGTCTGAGACGCGTATGTCGCGGGGGGCGGGCGCGTCTGCAGGATCGCAGACGTGTGTTTTAATCTATTTATTGTGTTTTAAAAGGTCAGAGTAAAATAAAACGATGGCAAGCGGGGAAAAAAAAAAGGAACAAAACGCACACCCCACCCCACCCCCGCCCCCCCCCCCCCAGCCCCCCCCAAACCCCACACCGCGAAACCAAAAACAAAAGCCGCCGAGCGCCCGGCGGCGCCGGGACCCGGACCCGGCTACGGGCGCCCGGGGTCCTAAAGCCTCCCGGCGGACGGCAAACTCACGCCGGGGAGCCGGGCGGCTCGCGATGGGGGCCGCCGCCTCTACCCGGTCCCCCGCCGGCCAGAGCGTGTGTTCGAGGGGGGCAGACGGAGCGGAGAGGCTGGCCGGGGCGGTGAAGCCGGCCAGCGCGCGGCGGACCACCGGGTCGGGGAAGGGGCGTGCGCGCGTTTGAGTGCGGCGGGTGTTTTTTTTTTTAAAAAAAAAAAAAAAAAAGAAATAAAAAATTTAAAAAGTTGTTTATTAATATTTTATTGATGTTTAATCTGGAAAGCGAAGAAGGTCAAATAAGTCTTGCATGAGACAGTACGTTTAAACTTACTGCCTTTTCGTTAGAAGCGCTTAAATCTCGGAAACGGCGGGGGGGGGGGGGGGGGAATGACCCGGCCCTCCCCGGCCGGCAGAACCGGGAGAGGGTGGCCTCTGTACCGGATTCCCTTAAATATCGAAAAATTGCACACCCCCCCCCCCCCCGCCTCCGCCGCCGCCCCCCCCCCCCCGCACCCGAACCCGGCCGGGAGAACCGGGTCGCACGGTCCAGCCGGCTCGGGAGCACAGAGCGGCCGGCAGGTCTACCGGGCTCCTCGGGGGCCGACAGGTCTACCCGGCTCCGGCAGCGGCCCGCAGGTCTACCCGTCTCCGGCGCAGGCAGCGGCCGTCAGGTCTACCCGGCTCCGGCGCGCGCGCGGCGGCCGACAGGTCTACCCGGCTCCGGCGCCGGCGGTGGCTGCCAGGTCTACCCGGCTCCGGCGCCGGCAGCGGCCCGCAGGTCTACCCGGCTCCGGCGCCGGCGGCGGCCGCCAGGTCTACCCGGCTCCGGCGCGCGCGCGGCGGCCGACAGGTCTACCCGGCTCCGGCGCCGGCAGCGGCTGCCAGGTCTACCCGGCGCCGGCGCCGGCGGTGGCTGCCAGGTCTACCCGGCTCCGGCGCCGGCAGCGGCTGCCAGGTCTACCCGGCTCCGGCGCCGGCAGCGGCCCGCAGGCCTACCCGGCTCCGGCGCCGGCGGCGGCCGCCAGGTCTACCCGGCTCCGGCGCGCGCGCGCGGCGGCTGCCAGGTCTACCCGGCTCCGGCGCCGGCAGTGGCCGTCAGGTCTACCCGGCTCCGGCGCCGGCGGCGGCCGCCAGGTCTACCCGGCTCCGGCGCGCGTGCGGCGGCTGCCAGGTCTACCCGGCTCCGGCGCGCGTGCGGCGGCTTCCAGGTCTACCCGGCTCCGGAGACCGGGTCGGCGGCTGTCAGGTCTACCCGGCTCCGGTGCCGGCAGCGGCCCGCAGGCCTACCCGGCTCCGGCGCCGGCAGTGGCCGTCAGGTCTACCCGGCTCCGGCGCCGGCGGCGGCCCGCAGGTCTACCCGGCTCCGGCGCCGGCGGCGGCTGTCAGGTCTACCCGGCTCCGGAGACCGGTTCGGCGGCTGTCAGGTCTACCCGGCTCCGGTGCCGGCAGCGGCCCGCAGGCCTACCCGGCTCCGGCGCCGGCAGTGGCCGTCAGGTCTACCCGGCTCCGGCGCCGGCGGCGGCTGTCAGGTCTACCCGGCTCCGGCGCCGGCGGCGGCCGCCAGGTCTACCCGGCTCCGGCGCCGGCGGCGGCTGCCAGGTCTACCCGGCTCCGGCGCCGGCAGCGGCTGCCAGGTCTACCCGGCTCCGGCGCAGGCAGCGGCTGTCAGGTCTACCCGGCTCCGGCGCGCGTGCGGCGGCTTCCAGGTCTACCCGGCTCCGGAGACCGGGTCGGCGGCTGTCAGGTCTACCCGGCTCCGGCGCGCGTGCGGCGGCTGCCAGGTCTACCCCTCCGGCGCCGGCAGTGGCCGTCAGGTCTACCCGGCTCCGGCGCCGGCGGCGGCCGCCAGGTCTACCCGGCTCCGGCGCCGGCGGCGGCTGCCAGGTCTACCCGGCTCCGGCGCGCGTGCGGCGGCTTCCAGGTCTACCCGGCTCCGGAGACCGGGTCGGCGGCTGTCAGGTCTACCCGGCTCCGGTGCCGGCAGCGGCCCGCAGGCCTACCCGGCTCCGGCGCCGGCAGTGGCCGTCAGGTCTACCCGGCTCCGGCGCCGGCGGCGGCCCGCAGGTCTACCCGGCTCCGGCGCCGGCGGCGGCTGTCAGGTCTACCCGGCTCCGGAGACCGGTTCGGCGGCTGTCAGGTCTACCCGGCTCCGGTGCCGGCAGCGGCCCGCAGGCCTACCCGGCTCCGGCGCCGGCAGTGGCCGTCAGGTCTACCCGGCTCCGGCGCCGGCGGCGGCTGTCAGGTCTACCCGGCTCCGGCGCCGGCGGCGGCCGCCAGGTCTACCCGGCTCCGGCGCCGGCGGCGGCTGCCAGGTCTACCCGGCTCCGGCGCCGGCAGCGGCTGCCAGGTCTACCCGGCTCCGGCGCAGGCAGCGGCTGTCAGGTCTACCCGGCTCCGGCGCGCGTGCGGCGGCTTCCAGGTCTACCCGGCTCCGGAGACCGGGTCGGCGGCTGTCAGGTCTACCCGGCTCCGGCGCGCGTGCGGCGGCTGCCAGGTCTACCCGGCTCCGGGAGCCCGGGTCGGCCGCCAGCGGCGGCCGGCGACCCCGGCCTGTCGCTGCCGGAGCGTCCGTCGGACAGGGCGGCCAGGTCTACCCGGCTCCGGCGGGACTTAGTCGCATTTCCGGGGCTGAGCGGTAGACCTGTTGTCCCCTCCGCTTCCTCGGAGCTGCCGAAGGGGTCGCTGCTCTGTGCTGCCTCCAGTTACGTCATCGTAAAAGTCGGCGTCGCTGGCGCGCCTCCCCGGTGGGCGGAGACGGCCGTCTTGGATCTTTCTGGGGGCGGCGACGTACCGGTCCATACTATAGGAGCGAGCGGTGACTCGTCTCCGGAGCAGGGCTAGCGAGCGGCCGTTGGCAGAGCGGCACGAGAGGGAACGGCAGACCCCTCCGCGGGGATCAAGGGCAAAGACCGGCGGCCGGCGGTGGTCGCCGGCACTCGAACGCGCAAGGCCGGGGAAGGGGGTCCAGCCTCTGCGGCGCTTTCTCCTCCCCGGTCCCGCACGGGGCCCGATGATGATGCGAGCTTACTGCCGGCATATGGCGGAAGCAGACGACCGGGGGTTTCGAGCCTGCCGCGGCTTGCCCCGGCTCCGGAGGGCCCAGTGGTGTGGCATGGGCGAGGCTGGCGGCACCTCGCCCTTTTTCTCCGGCCCTAAGCCGGGGCCCGCGAAGCGGGCGCAGAGAGCGGCGGCCGGTCGCGGTGGCCGGCAGCCGAACGCAGACGGCCGGGGGTTTCGAGCCTGCCGCGGCTTTCCCCGGCCCCCGAGAGCCCGAGGATGGCGCGGGCGGAGGCGGCGGCGCCTCGCCCTCCTTTTGCCGGCACGAGCCATACGTGGGCGGCCCGTGGTGTCTGGCTTGCCCTGGCTTCTCGGAGCGCCGGAGGGCTCGGTGAAGGGACTGCGTAGCACGGGCGAGGTGGCGGCGCCTCGCCCTTTTTTTTCCGCCGGCCCTAAGCCGGGGCCCGCGAAGCGGGCCGAGAGCGGCGGACCGGTCGCGGTGGCCGGCAGCCGAACGCAGACGGCCGGGGCTGTCAAGCCTTCCTGGCGTCGTTTGTTTTTTTTTTTTTCCCCGGGGGAAGCGGTTCCCTGCGGGATGGGCAAAGACTGGCGGCCGGCGGCGGTCGCCAGCACTCTCGAACGCTGGAAGACCGGGGGACTTGAGCTAGCCGCAGCTTTCCCCCGGTCCCGTTGACCTCAGTGAAGGGAATCGTCTGGAGCGGGTGGCCGGCGGCACCTCCCGCTCCCCCGTTATTACCGATCCAGACCCCCAGGCAGCGCCCGCTGAGGCGTCCCCAGGCACGTCGGAGAGGCTCCGCGGCGGGCCGGCTCTGCCGGTGTTCAGGCCGTCGGAGCACCTCTCGCGGACGTTGCCCGCTCGCCCGCACGCAGAGCCCCGCGTCTGCCGCCCACCCCCGGGTGGCGGCGGGGCGCGCGCGCGGCCGTCGCTGTCCCAGGAACCGTGGCCGTGGGGCCTCCGCTGCCTTGCCGGCATCGTCAAGGCGCCTCGGGCGCGTCGGAGAGGCTCCACGGTCGGGCCGGCTCTGCCGGTGTTAAGGCCGTCGGGGCGGCTCTCAGCCGACGCTGCCCTCCCGCCCGCACGCAGGGCCCCGCGTCCGCCGCCCACCCCCGGGTGGCGGCGGGGCGCGCGCGGCCGTCGCTGTCCCAGGAACCGTGGCCGTGGGGCCTCCGCTGCCTTGCCGGCATCGTCAAGGCGCCTCGGGCGCGTCGGAGAGGCTCCACGGTCGGGCCGGCTCTGCCGGTGTTAAGGCCGTCGGGGCGGCTCTCAGCCGACGCTGCCCTCCCGCCCGCACGCAGGGCCCCGCGTCCGCCGCCCACCCCCGGGTGGCGGCGGGGCGCGCGCGGCCGTCGCTGTCCCAGGAACCGTGGCCGTGGGGCCTCCGCTGCCTTGCCGGCATCGTCAAGGCGCCTCGGGCGCGTCGGAGAGGCTCCACGGTCGGGCCGGCTCTGCCGGTGTTAAGGCCGTCGGGGCGGCTCTCAGCCGACGCTGCCCTCCCGCCCGCACGCAGGGCCCCGCGTCCGCCGCCCACCCCCGGGTGGCGGCGGGGCGCGCGCGGCCGTCGCTGTCCCAGGAACCGTGGCCGTGGGGCCTCCGCTGCCTTGCCGGCATCGTCAAGGCGCCTCGGGCGCGTCGGAGAGGCTCCACGGTCGGGCCGGCTCTGCCGGTGTTAAGGCCGTCGGGGCGGCTCTCAGCCGACGCTGCCCTCCCGCCCGCACGCAGGGCCCCGCGTCCGCCGCCCACCCCCGGGTGGCGGCGGGGCGCGCGCGGCCGTCGCTGTCCCAGGAACCGTGGCCGTGGGGCCTCCGCTGCCTTGCCGGCATCGTCAAGGCGCCTCGGGCGCGTCGGAGAGGCTCCACGGTCGGGCCGGCTCTGCCGGTGTTCAGGCCGTCGGGGCGGCTCTCAGCCGACGCTGCCCTCCCGCCCGCACGCAGGGCCCCGCGTCCGCCGCCCACCCCCGGGTGGCGGCGGGGCGCGCGCGGCCGTCGCTGTCCCAGGAACCGTGGCCGTGGGGCCTCCGCTGCCTTGCCGGCATCGTCAAGGCGCCTCGGGCGCGTCGGAGAGGCTCCACGGTCGGGCCGGCTCTGCCGGTGTTAAGGCCGTCGGGGCGGCTCTCAGCCGACGCTGCCCTCCCGCCCGCACGCAGGGCCCCGCGTCCGCCGCCCACCCCCGGGTGGCGGTGGGGCGCGCGCGGCCGTCGCTGTCCCAGGAACCGTGGCCGTGGGGCCTCCGCTCCTTTTTCTTTGCTTTACTGATCGATGAGGCCTTTCGGGTCGCGTCGGAGAGGGCCCCCGGCGGGCCGGCACTTCCGTGCTCCCCGTAATAGGGTGCCACGGCGGTGTCCGGTGTTCAGGCAGGGTGGTCTCCTTTCCAATTCGCTTCCCGTCGCATGCGAGGTGTTGCCTTCCTTCCCCCCGCCGGGCAAAGGGGGGGGTCTTCGGGCTTCCTTACCGAACCGGGCTGTGTGACGGCCGCGTGGCCCCGCGAGCCCTCAGGTGTCCTAAACCACGCGAGGTGCCGGTGCCGGCCTCGGTCCCGGGTGCCCGTGGGTGCCGGCCGCGAGCAGCGCTGGGCGGTGGTGCGGTTGAGGCGAGAAACCGGGGAAAGAAAGCGAGTAGCGGGGCCACCCGGGCGAGGGTGGGCCCCGCGGCGTGTCGCGGGCGGCAGGGGGGCGTCCCCCACCGCCGCTGTCCGCCGCTGGTCGCGTTGGCCTCTGGCGCCGCACCCCCGCCTGCTGCAGAGCGAGCCGCCCCGGCAGGGGCCTCGGTGGCCGGGTCGCGCCC
>NW_028121400.1:77500-87500 GCF_965183815.1 Platalea leucorodia
TCCCTGCCCGTGGGCCCGGGGTAGACCTGGCCTCCCTGCCCGGTGCCCGGGGTAGACCTGGCCTCCCTGCCCGTGGGCCCGGGGTAGACCAGGCCTCCCTGCCCGCTGCCCGGTGCCCGGGGTAGACCTGGCCTCCCTGCCCGTGGGCCCGGGGTAGACCAGGCCTCCCTGCCCGTGGGCCCGGGGTAGACCTGGCCTCCCTGCCCGGTGCCCGGGGTAGACCTGGCCTCCCTGCCCGTGGGCCCGGGGTAGACCAGGCCTCCCTGCCCGTGGGCCCGGGGTAGACCTGGCCTCCCTGCCCGTGGGCCCGGGGTAGACCAGGCCTCCCTGCCCGTGGGCCCGGGGTAGACCTGGCCTCCCTGCCCGTGGGCCCGGGGTAGACCAGGCCTCCCTGCCCGGTGCCCGGGGTAGACCTGGCCTCCCTGCCCGTGGGCCCGGGGTAGACCTGGCCTCCCTGCCCGTGGGCCCGGGGTAGACCTGGCCTCCCTGCCCGGTGCCCGGGGTAGACCAGGCCTCCCTGCCCGGTGCCCGGGGTAGACCTGGCCTCCCTGCCCGGTGCCCGGGGTAGACCAGGCCTCCCTGCCCGGTGCCCGGGGTAGACCTGGCCTCCCTGCCCGTGGGCCCGGGGTAGATTAGGCCTCCCTGCCCGGTGCTCGGGGTAGACCTGGCCTCCCTGCCCGTGGGCCCGGGGTAGACCAGGCCTCCCTGCCCGGTGCCCGGGGTAGACCTGGCCTCCCTGCCCGTGGGCCCGGGGTAGATTAGGCCTCCCTGCCCGTGGGCCCGGGGTAGACCAGGCCTCCCTGCCCGGTGCCCGGGGTAGACCTGGCCTCCCTGCCCGTGGGCCCGGGGTAGATTAGGCCTCCCTGCCCGGTGCCCGGGGTAGACCTGGCCTCCCTGCCCGTGGGCCCGGGGTAGACCTGGCCTCCCTGCCCGTGGGCCCGGGGTAGACCAGGCCTCCCTGCCCGGTGCCCGGGGTAGACCTGGCCTCCCTGCCCGTGGGCCCGGGGTAGACCAGGCCTCCCTGCCCGGTGCCCGGGGTAGACCAGGCCTCCCTGCCCGGTGCTCGGGGTAGACCTGGCCTCCCTGCCCGCTGCCCGGGGTAGACCTGGCCTCCCTGCCCGTGGGCCCGGGGTAGACCAGGCCTCCCTGCCCGGTGCCCGGGGTAGACCTGGCCTCCCTGCCCGTGGGCCCGGGGTAGAACTGTCTTTCTGTTTGTGTTTCGGTTTTTTTTTGCTTTTGTCGTGGGCGAGGTTTTAATTTTTTTTTTTTTTAATTCCCTTTTAATATAAAAGTATAAAGATGACTGTTCTATATTAAATTAATATTTTCCTGTGACCTATTTTATTGAACTCGTTATGTATTAATCTATTCCTCGGATTATTCATTCGTGTCATTATCGTCATTACTGATATAAGGAATTAATTGTTTTCGTTTAATGAATTAATTAATTAATACCTATTAGCGTCATTAGATATTACTCTATATTATTAATTAATTTATTACTATAAATAATTTTAATCATTAAACTTTAATAATAATATAGATTATTATTATTTAATAATATAAATTATCATTATAAATTATTATTATTTAAGAATAATTTATATTATTATTTAATTAATATATTTAATAATATTTTATATATAAATATGTAACAATAGTATTTTATATATATTTAAATATATTTAATGATATATTTAATTAATACATTTAATAATATTTATATTGATATAATAATAATATTTATATAACAATATTATAATATCATGTAATAATATTATACATTCAATATAAATATTAAATATATTAATATTTAATATTATAAATATTAAGTATATTAAATATTATAGTATATATTATATAATTGAATATAATATTCCTATAATAATAATATTTATACTTTGATAATATTATATTATTATTTAATAACAATAATATAAATTATTATTATTTATTGTTATAAATTAAACAATAATTGTAAATTATAAATTTTCTCCATTTATTATTAGATCATTAAAATTAACAAATTATTAAATGATACTTAACTTATTAATTTATTATTAATTGTTATTATTATTAAACATTATTAAATATCATCATTATTAAATATTATTAATTAAAATGAAGGAATCGTTAATATGCAGTTTATTTAACGTGTTAATTTGTTGTTACTAATTTATGTATTAATCGATTGTTTTACCGTTCCGGTTTCGGTCTTTATTAATTTATTCGTTCGGAAAGGCTTAAAATTCATCCCGAATCGCAGTACGAAAGAGAATCACGCGAGCGTTCTTACCTTCTGGCGCTTCTCCTGATGGAATTCCATGGATCGTTTGGAATCGTGAAATAATTCAGTATTAGTAAACGTTATTCGTCGTAGCAGCGTTAGGATCAGCGCTAACGCTACGAAAAACCTCCTTTTTTCGCTTGTCGTTCTAAAAGCACTACACGTTATTCAATAGGACGACTATCACGAATAATAACTTATTCATCGCTTTCGAATGACGTACCTTATGCACGATTAGTCTTTTATGCGCGATTAGTCTTTTATTCGTTACCGATTCGCCGTTCACAAAACCGTTGAGTATTGGCACGCAGAATATCAAAAGCAAGTCACGCTAGTGCTAATAACACGTCGTGAGTTTATCCTCACGAGAGGATGATGACGACGCTGCTACGACTACCGCCGCCGCCGCCGCCGCTAACAAGAATAACAACAGTAGCAATAAATAACGTTCGCGATGATCTTTTCCGAGTAAACAAGAAGTCCCCGACGCCAGTAACGTCGCTATTACTACTCACCGTGCTCACGGTACGGTAGAATTTTTATTTTTTTTACCGCTAGAGAATTAGATTTGGTATGACTTACGTTGGAGTAGTTTCCGGTGGTTTTGGTGGGGTTTTTTGGGGTTTTCATTTTTAGTTTGGAGCTCCGTAACGGTGTCGATCGTTTGCGCGTCGTGACAGGCCGAGCCCTTCTTAAGAACGTCGCTTTCTTTTTGGAGAGAATTCCGTGGAGCGTCGACGACGTTAACCCTATTAAACGGTGTCGTTAGAGCGGTGCTGTTTTATTACCGTAGCGTTCTACTCATCGATAAGAAACGAATCGACGCAGCCTTTCTTTTGCCACGACGCGATCGCTCTCGCGTCGGAGGGGGAGACCGATCGGTATTTACGCGCGAGCGGTAAACCGTCGGATCCGTGAGTCGATTCGTGAATTCCTTCACGGTAGGGATCGCCCGATAGCCACGAATCCGTACCGCTCCGTCGCCCGCGACCGATCCCCGTGCCGGCGACCGGTTCACGAATCGTTCCTTACCTTCGTGAAACGCGGGCCGGCGCGCGTCGATGCGATCGACAACGAACGGGCAGCGGCAGATCGAGAGGCCTCCCGAGGCCGGGCCCCCCCGCAGGGGTCCGTGTACAGAAGCGCCCGCCCGCCCCGCCTCCTTTTTTATTATCGTTTCTCTCTTTTCCCTTTCTCTTTTTTTCTTTCTTTTTTTTTTTTTTTTTTTTTTTTTTCCCCTTTTACCCCTTAGAACCTTCCTTTATTCTTTTCTCTCGCCGCCCGCCGGGGGCCGCGTTCCCCGCGCCCTCGCTCGCGGCCGCTACCTGATCGGGTCCGTCCCGGCGCGGCCGCGGCGGGGGGTCGCCGGCCTACCTTCCGCGGGGGCTCCGGGCGAAGCTGCTTTCGGCCTGGGGCGGCAAGCCCCTTCCACGTCGCCTCGAGACCTGGCCGGAGCGGAGAAAAACACGGGCCGTCACTCGTTAGCCGGACGGGCCTCTCGCCCGCCCCGGCCCGGCCCGGCCCGGCCCGGCCCGGCCCAGCCCAGCCCAGCCCAGCCCAGCCGGCGCCGCGATTCCCGGGACGGGCCTCCGTCCCTGAGAAGGCCTCTCCGGGGGCGCGGCCGGGCCTCCGAGGGACGGCGGTCTCGCAGGCCTCTGAGCAAAGTCCTGGCCGGCCACGTGCCCGACAAACGCTCCCCGCGGCCCGGGCCGACTTAGCCGAGCGTCCTCGGAGACGAGGCGCTCTCGCGGCCGCCGCGCCGGAAGATCGGGCCCGCCCGGGGCCGTCTCCCCGCCGCCGGCAAAGGAGCCGTCCCCCCTCGCCTGAGGCCGCCGGGCCCGTCCTCTCGGCGGGACTCACCGCTCCGACGCATCCCGCCGGCGACGGAAACGCCGATGGCCGTCTGTTAGAAGCGCGGCCCGCCTCTCTCTCCGCCGGCCCCGGCCGGGGCCCTGCCGCGCGGTCGCTGGAGCCCGGCCCTGGGGACCCACGTCTCTGCCCGGGCCGAGGCCGGCGGCGGCTGCTTTCCCAGGGACGGCTTCGACCGGCAAGGGCGCGGGCCCGGACACCGACGCCGCCGGCAACGCGGGCTGTAACAGAGAAGGCGGCGTCATCAACAGCGTCGCGAATCTTTTTCGTTTCTTCCCGCGTGCGCGCACCCCAAACTAAACAGGCCCCCGGCGCGGGCACGTGCCCCCCCCGAACCCCCCGCCCCCGGAGAGGCGCCCGGCTCGCCCACAAACGTAACCCCCGGCCCGAACCCCTCGCCCGCCGCTCCACGCGCGTGGGCGCAGGCCCGCGCCCGCCCGCCCGCCCCCCAGACGGGCGCACGTTAGGCACGCGGAGCGCGCGCGCGCGCCTCCCGCTGACGCCGTCGTGCCCCCCCCGCCCCCCCCCCCCCATCCCCCCCGCTAGCCCCCCGGCCCCCCCCCCCCCCCCACCCCCGCCTTCCTACGGCACGTTTGCCGCCCCGGGGAAGGCAGGCGGGAGACTTTAGGACCCAGCGGCATTCCTGCCGGCTCCGTGCCCGGGCGCCAGAGGGGAGTCCCGGGGGCGGGCGGTCTCTCACCCTGGCTGCCGAGTTGCTACCCTGCCCGTGCCCGTGCCCGTGCCCCGGCTCCCGCCTTTCTCTCCCGCTCACTCAGTCAGAAAAAGAGGAGAAAAAACGCAGAAGGGAAGGAAAAAAAAACCCTAACCGACCCAAACAGAAATCTTCTCCGAAAGGAGACGCGGGCCCCCCGCCCCACCCCGTCCCCAGCCTACCTCTGCGCCAGGCTCCCTGCCTGCTCGCCGACCGCTCTCGCCTGCCTCTGCGCCAGCCTCCCTTCCCTGTCGCTGCCGCCGCGGCTGAGCGCAGGACCGTTGGCGCGGCGGGAACCGCTGCCCTTTCCTTGCGGGCAGGGGCCCGGTTGCCGGGCAACGGGGGGACCACCCCCCGACCCCTGCTGCTCCAGGGCGCCGGCGAGTCTGGGGTCGGGGAGGGGCCGCGCCTACCGGGCTGCGGGTCTGCAACTGCAGCGCAGGGAGGGAGGGAGGGGGAGCACACGCACGCGGGCTACGTGCTGGGGCGAGGGGGGGGGGGGGGCAAGGCGTGGGGGGGGGGGGGTGGGGGTGGGGGGGGTGCGTGGGGGGGGGGGGTGCGCGCGCGTGTCTGAGACGCGTATGTCGCGGGGGGCGGGCGCGTCTGCAGGATCGCAGACGTGTGTTTTAATCTATTTATTGTGTTTTAAAAGGTCAGAGTAAAATAAAACGATGGCAAGCGGGGAAAAAAAAAAGGAACAAAACGCACACCCCACCCCACCCCCGCCCCCCCCCCCCCAGCCCCCCCCAAACCCCACACCGCGAAACCAAAAACAAAAGCCGCCGAGCGCCCGGCGGCGCCGGGACCCGGACCCGGCTACGGGCGCCCGGGGTCCTAAAGCCTCCCGGCGGACGGCAAACTCACGCCGGGGAGCCGGGCGGCTCGCGATGGGGGCCGCCGCCTCTACCCGGTCCCCCGCCGGCCAGAGCGTGTGTTCGAGGGGGGCAGACGGAGCGGAGAGGCTGGCCGGGGCGGTGAAGCCGGCCAGCGCGCGGCGGACCACCGGGTCGGGGAAGGGGCGTGCGCGCGTTTGAGTGCGGCGGGTGTTTTTTTTTTTAAAAAAAAAAAAAAAAAAGAAATAAAAAATTTAAAAAGTTGTTTATTAATATTTTATTGATGTTTAATCTGGAAAGCGAAGAAGGTCAAATAAGTCTTGCATGAGACAGTACGTTTAAACTTACTGCCTTTTCGTTAGAAGCGCTTAAATCTCGGAAACGGCGGGGGGGGGGGGGGGGGAATGACCCGGCCCTCCCCGGCCGGCAGAACCGGGAGAGGGTGGCCTCTGTACCGGATTCCCTTAAATATCGAAAAATTGCACACCCCCCCCCCCCCCGCCTCCGCCGCCGCCCCCCCCCCCCCGCACCCGAACCCGGCCGGGAGAACCGGGTCGCACGGTCCAGCCGGCTCGGGAGCACAGAGCGGCCGGCAGGTCTACCGGGCTCCTCGGGGGCCGACAGGTCTACCCGGCTCCGGCAGCGGCCCGCAGGTCTACCCGTCTCCGGCGCAGGCAGCGGCCGTCAGGTCTACCCGGCTCCGGCGCGCGCGCGGCGGCCGACAGGTCTACCCGGCTCCGGCGCCGGCGGTGGCTGCCAGGTCTACCCGGCTCCGGCGCCGGCAGCGGCCCGCAGGTCTACCCGGCTCCGGCGCCGGCGGCGGCCGCCAGGTCTACCCGGCTCCGGCGCGCGCGCGGCGGCCGACAGGTCTACCCGGCTCCGGCGCCGGCAGCGGCTGCCAGGTCTACCCGGCGCCGGCGCCGGCGGTGGCTGCCAGGTCTACCCGGCTCCGGCGCCGGCAGCGGCTGCCAGGTCTACCCGGCTCCGGCGCCGGCAGCGGCCCGCAGGCCTACCCGGCTCCGGCGCCGGCGGCGGCCGCCAGGTCTACCCGGCTCCGGCGCGCGCGCGCGGCGGCTGCCAGGTCTACCCGGCTCCGGCGCCGGCAGTGGCCGTCAGGTCTACCCGGCTCCGGCGCCGGCGGCGGCCGCCAGGTCTACCCGGCTCCGGCGCGCGTGCGGCGGCTGCCAGGTCTACCCGGCTCCGGCGCGCGTGCGGCGGCTTCCAGGTCTACCCGGCTCCGGAGACCGGGTCGGCGGCTGTCAGGTCTACCCGGCTCCGGTGCCGGCAGCGGCCCGCAGGCCTACCCGGCTCCGGCGCCGGCAGTGGCCGTCAGGTCTACCCGGCTCCGGCGCCGGCGGCGGCCCGCAGGTCTACCCGGCTCCGGCGCCGGCGGCGGCTGTCAGGTCTACCCGGCTCCGGAGACCGGTTCGGCGGCTGTCAGGTCTACCCGGCTCCGGTGCCGGCAGCGGCCCGCAGGCCTACCCGGCTCCGGCGCCGGCAGTGGCCGTCAGGTCTACCCGGCTCCGGCGCCGGCGGCGGCTGTCAGGTCTACCCGGCTCCGGCGCCGGCGGCGGCCGCCAGGTCTACCCGGCTCCGGCGCCGGCGGCGGCTGCCAGGTCTACCCGGCTCCGGCGCCGGCAGCGGCTGCCAGGTCTACCCGGCTCCGGCGCAGGCAGCGGCTGTCAGGTCTACCCGGCTCCGGCGCGCGTGCGGCGGCTTCCAGGTCTACCCGGCTCCGGAGACCGGGTCGGCGGCTGTCAGGTCTACCCGGCTCCGGCGCGCGTGCGGCGGCTGCCAGGTCTACCCGGCTCCGGGAGCCCGGGTCGGCCGCCAGCGGCGGCCGGCGACCCCGGCCTGTCGCTGCCGGAGCGTCCGTCGGACAGGGCGGCCAGGTCTACCCGGCTCCGGCGGGACTTAGTCGCATTTCCGGGGCTGAGCGGTAGACCTGTTGTCCCCTCCGCTTCCTCGGAGCTGCCGAAGGGGTCGCTGCTCTGTGCTGCCTCCAGTTACGTCATCGTAAAAGTCGGCGTCGCTGGCGCGCCTCCCCGGTGGGCGGAGACGGCCGTCTTGGATCTTTCTGGGGGCGGCGACGTACCGGTCCATACTATAGGAGCGAGCGGTGACTCGTCTCCGGAGCAGGGCTAGCGAGCGGCCGTTGGCAGAGCGGCACGAGAGGGAACGGCAGACCCCTCCGCGGGGATCAAGGGCAAAGACCGGCGGCCGGCGGTGGTCGCCGGCACTCGAACGCGCAAGGCCGGGGAAGGGGGTCCAGCCTCTGCGGCGCTTTCTCCTCCCCGGTCCCGCACGGGGCCCGATGATGATGCGAGCTTACTGCCGGCATATGGCGGAAGCAGACGACCGGGGGTTTCGAGCCTGCCGCGGCTTGCCCCGGCTCCGGAGGGCCCAGTGGTGTGGCATGGGCGAGGCTGGCGGCACCTCGCCCTTTTTCTCCGGCCCTAAGCCGGGGCCCGCGAAGCGGGCGCAGAGAGCGGCGGCCGGTCGCGGTGGCCGGCAGCCGAACGCAGACGGCCGGGGGTTTCGAGCCTGCCGCGGCTTTCCCCGGCCCCCGAGAGCCCGAGGACGGCGCGGGCGGAGGCGGCGGCGCCTCGCCCTCCTTTTGCCGGCACGAGCCATACGTGGGCGGCCCGTGGTGTCTGGCTTGCCCTGGCTTCTCGGAGCGCCGGAGGGCTCGGTGAAGGGACTGCGTAGCACGGGCGAGGTGGCGGCGCCTCGCCCTTTTTTTTCTGCCGGCCCTAAGCCGGGGCCCGCGAAGCGGGCGCAGAGAGTGGCGGCCGGTCGCGGTGGCCGGCAGCCGAACGCAGACGGCCGGGGGTTTCGAGCCTGCCGCGGCTTTCCCCGGCCCCCGAGAGCCCGAGGACGGCGCGGGCGGAGGCGGCGGCGCCTCGCCCTCCTTTTGCCGGCACGAGCCATACGTGGGCGGCCCGTGGTGTCTGGCTTGCCCTGGCTTCTCGGAGCGCCGGAGGGCTCGGTGAAGGGACTGCGTAGCACGGGCGAGGTGGCGGCGCCTCGCCCTTTTTTTTCCGCCGGCCCTAAGCCGGGGCCCGCGAAGCGGGCCGAGAGCGGCGGACCGGTCGCGGTGGCCGGCAGCCGAACGCAGACGGCCGGGGCTGTCAAGCCTTCCTGGCGTCGTTTGTTTTTTTTTTTTTCCCCGGGGGAAGCGGTTCCCTGCGGGATGGGCAAAGACTGGCGGCCGGCGGCGGTCGCCAGCACTCTCGAACGCTGGAAGACCGGGGGACTTGAGCTAGCCGCAGCTTTCCCCCGGTCCCGTTGACCTCAGTGAAGGGAATCGTCTGGAGCGGGTGGCCGGCGGCACCTCCCGCTCCCCCGTTATTACCGATCCAGACCCCCAGGCAGCGCCCGCTGAGGCGTCCCCAGGCACGTCGGAGAGGCTCCGCGGCGGGCCGGCTCTGCCGGTGTTCAGGCCGTCGGAGCACCTCTCGCGGACGTTGCCCGCTCGCCCGCACGCAGAGCCCCGCGTCTGCCGCCCACCCCCGGGTGGCGGCGGGGCGCGCGCGCGGCCGTCGCTGTCCCAGGAACCGTGGCCGTGGGGCCTCCGCTGCCTTGCCGGCATCGTCAAGGCGCCTCGGGCGCGTCGGAGAGGCTCCACGGTCGGGCCGGCTCTGCCGGTGTTAAGGCCGTCGGGGCGGCTCTCAGCCGACGCTGCCCTCCCGCCCGCACGCAGGGCCCCGCGTCCGCCGCCCACCCCCGGGTGGCGGCGGGGCGCGCGCGGCCGTCGCTGTCCCAGGAACCGTGGCCGTGGGGCCTCCGCTGCCTTGCCGGCATCGTCAAGGCGCCTCGGGCGCGTCGGAGAGGCTCCACGGTCGGGCCGGCTCTGCCGGTGTTAAGGCCGTCGGGGCGGCTCTCAGCCGACGCTGCCCTCCCGCCCGCACGCAGGGCCCCGCGTCCGCCGCCCACCCCCGGGTGGCGGCGGGGCGCGCGCGGCCGTCGCTGTCCCAGGAACCGTGGCCGTGGGGTCTCCGCTGCCTTGCCGGCATCGTCAAGGCGCCTCGGGCGCGTCGGAGAGGCTCCACGGTCGGGCCGGCTCTGCCGGTGTTCAGGCCGTCGGGGCGGCTCTCAGCCGACGCTGCCCTCCCGCCCGCACGCAGGGCCCCGCGTCCGCCGCCCACCCCCGGGTGGCGGCGGGGCGCGCGCGGCCGTCGCTGTCCCAGGAACCGTGGCCGTGGGGCCTCCGCTGCCTTGCCGGCATCGTCAAGGCGCCTCGGGCGCGTCGGAGAGGCTCCACGGTCGGGCCGGCTCTGCCGGTGTTAAGGCCGTCGG
>NW_028121400.1:100000-112500 GCF_965183815.1 Platalea leucorodia
GGGCCCGGGGTAGACCAGGCCTCCCTGCCCGCTGCCCGGTGCCCGGGGTAGACCTGGCCTCCCTGCCCGTGGGCCCGGGGTAGACCAGGCCTCCCTGCCCGTGGGCCCGGGGTAGACCTGGCCTCCCTGCCCGGTGCCCGGGGTAGACCTGGCCTCCCTGCCCGTGGGCCCGGGGTAGACCAGGCCTCCCTGCCCGTGGGCCCGGGGTAGACCTGGCCTCCCTGCCCGTGGGCCCGGGGTAGACCAGGCCTCCCTGCCCGTGGGCCCGGGGTAGACCTGGCCTCCCTGCCCGTGGGCCCGGGGTAGACCAGGCCTCCCTGCCCGGTGCCCGGGGTAGACCTGGCCTCCCTGCCCGTGGGCCCGGGGTAGACCTGGCCTCCCTGCCCGTGGGCCCGGGGTAGACCTGGCCTCCCTGCCCGGTGCCCGGGGTAGACCTGGCCTCCCTGCCCGTGGGCCCGGGGTAGACCTGGCCTCCCTGCCCGCTGCCCGGTGCCCGGGGTAGACCTGGCCTCCCTGCCCGTGGGCCCGGGGTAGACCTGGCCTCCCTGCCCGTGGGCCCGGGGTAGACCAGGCCTCCCTGCCCGCTGCCCGCTGCCCGGGGTAGACCTGGCCTCCCTGCCCGTGGGCCCGGGGTAGACCTGGCCTCCCTGCCCGGTGCCCGGGGTAGACCTGGCCTCCCTGCCCGTGGGCCCGGGGTAGACCAGGCCTCCCTGCCCGCTGCCCGGTGCCCGGGGTAGACCTGGCCTCCCTGCCCGTGGGCCCGGGGTAGACCAGGCCTCCCTGCCCGTGGGCCCGGGGTAGACCTGGCCTCCCTGCCCGGTGCCCGGGGTAGACCTGGCCTCCCTGCCCGTGGGCCCGGGGTAGACCAGGCCTCCCTGCCCGTGGGCCCGGGGTAGACCTGGCCTCCCTGCCCGTGGGCCCGGGGTAGACCAGGCCTCCCTGCCCGTGGGCCCGGGGTAGACCTGGCCTCCCTGCCCGTGGGCCCGGGGTAGACCAGGCCTCCCTGCCCGGTGCCCGGGGTAGACCTGGCCTCCCTGCCCGTGGGCCCGGGGTAGACCTGGCCTCCCTGCCCGTGGGCCCGGGGTAGACCTGGCCTCCCTGCCCGGTGCCCGGGGTAGACCAGGCCTCCCTGCCCGGTGCCCGGGGTAGACCTGGCCTCCCTGCCCGGTGCCCGGGGTAGACCAGGCCTCCCTGCCCGGTGCCCGGGGTAGACCTGGCCTCCCTGCCCGTGGGCCCGGGGTAGATTAGGCCTCCCTGCCCGGTGCTCGGGGTAGACCTGGCCTCCCTGCCCGTGGGCCCGGGGTAGACCAGGCCTCCCTGCCCGGTGCCCGGGGTAGACCTGGCCTCCCTGCCCGTGGGCCCGGGGTAGATTAGGCCTCCCTGCCCGTGGGCCCGGGGTAGACCAGGCCTCCCTGCCCGGTGCCCGGGGTAGACCTGGCCTCCCTGCCCGTGGGCCCGGGGTAGATTAGGCCTCCCTGCCCGGTGCCCGGGGTAGACCTGGCCTCCCTGCCCGTGGGCCCGGGGTAGACCTGGCCTCCCTGCCCGTGGGCCCGGGGTAGACCAGGCCTCCCTGCCCGGTGCCCGGGGTAGACCTGGCCTCCCTGCCCGTGGGCCCGGGGTAGACCAGGCCTCCCTGCCCGGTGCCCGGGGTAGACCAGGCCTCCCTGCCCGGTGCTCGGGGTAGACCTGGCCTCCCTGCCCGCTGCCCGGGGTAGACCTGGCCTCCCTGCCCGTGGGCCCGGGGTAGACCAGGCCTCCCTGCCCGGTGCCCGGGGTAGACCTGGCCTCCCTGCCCGTGGGCCCGGGGTAGAACTGTCTTTCTGTTTGTGTTTCGGTTTTTTTTTGCTTTTGTCGTGGGCGAGGTTTTAATTTTTTTTTTTTTTAATTCCCTTTTAATATAAAAGTATAAAGATGACTGTTCTATATTAAATTAATATTTTCCTGTGACCTATTTTATTGAACTCGTTATGTATTAATCTATTCCTCGGATTATTCATTCGTGTCATTATCGTCATTACTGATATAAGGAATTAATTGTTTTCGTTTAATGAATTAATTAATTAATACCTATTAGCGTCATTAGATATTACTCTATATTATTAATTAATTTATTACTATAAATAATTTTAATCATTAAACTTTAATAATAATATAGATTATTATTATTTAATAATATAAATTATCATTATAAATTATTATTATTTAAGAATAATTTATATTATTATTTAATTAATATATTTAATAATATTTTATATATAAATATGTAACAATAGTATTTTATATATATTTAAATATATTTAATGATATATTTAATTAATACATTTAATAATATTTATATTGATATAATAATAATATTTATATAACAATATTATAATATCATGTAATAATATTATACATTCAATATAAATATTAAATATATTAATATTTAATATTATAAATATTAAGTATATTAAATATTATAGTATATATTATATAATTGAATATAATATTCCTATAATAATAATATTTATACTTTGATAATATTATATTATTATTTAATAACAATAATATAAATTATTATTATTTATTGTTATAAATTAAACAATAATTGTAAATTATAAATTTTCTCCATTTATTATTAGATCATTAAAATTAACAAATTATTAAATGATACTTAACTTATTAATTTATTATTAATTGTTATTATTATTAAACATTATTAAATATCATCATTATTAAATATTATTAATTAAAATGAAGGAATCGTTAATATGCAGTTTATTTAACGTGTTAATTTGTTGTTACTAATTTATGTATTAATCGATTGTTTTACCGTTCCGGTTTCGGTCTTTATTAATTTATTCGTTCGGAAAGGCTTAAAATTCATCCCGAATCGCAGTACGAAAGAGAATCACGCGAGCGTTCTTACCTTCTGGCGCTTCTCCTGATGGAATTCCATGGATCGTTTGGAATCGTGAAATAATTCAGTATTAGTAAACGTTATTCGTCGTAGCAGCGTTAGGATCAGCGCTAACGCTACGAAAAACCTCCTTTTTTCGCTTGTCGTTCTAAAAGCACTACACGTTATTCAATAGGACGACTATCACGAATAATAACTTATTCATCGCTTTCGAATGACGTACCTTATGCACGATTAGTCTTTTATGCGCGATTAGTCTTTTATTCGTTACCGATTCGCCGTTCACAAAACCGTTGAGTATTGGCACGCAGAATATCAAAAGCAAGTCACGCTAGTGCTAATAACACGTCGTGAGTTTATCCTCACGAGAGGATGATGACGACGCTGCTACGACTACCGCCGCCGCCGCCGCCGCTAACAAGAATAACAACAGTAGCAATAAATAACGTTCGCGATGATCTTTTCCGAGTAAACAAGAAGTCCCCGACGCCAGTAACGTCGCTATTACTACTCACCGTGCTCACGGTACGGTAGAATTTTTATTTTTTTTACCGCTAGAGAATTAGATTTGGTATGACTTACGTTGGAGTAGTTTCCGGTGGTTTTGGTGGGGTTTTTTGGGGTTTTCATTTTTAGTTTGGAGCTCCGTAACGGTGTCGATCGTTTGCGCGTCGTGACAGGCCGAGCCCTTCTTAAGAACGTCGCTTTCTTTTTGGAGAGAATTCCGTGGAGCGTCGACGACGTTAACCCTATTAAACGGTGTCGTTAGAGCGGTGCTGTTTTATTACCGTAGCGTTCTACTCATCGATAAGAAACGAATCGACGCAGCCTTTCTTTTGCCACGACGCGATCGCTCTCGCGTCGGAGGGGGAGACCGATCGGTATTTACGCGCGAGCGGTAAACCGTCGGATCCGTGAGTCGATTCGTGAATTCCTTCACGGTAGGGATCGCCCGATAGCCACGAATCCGTACCGCTCCGTCGCCCGCGACCGATCCCCGTGCCGGCGACCGGTTCACGAATCGTTCCTTACCTTCGTGAAACGCGGGCCGGCGCGCGTCGATGCGATCGACAACGAACGGGCAGCGGCAGATCGAGAGGCCTCCCGAGGCCGGGCCCCCCCGCAGGGGTCCGTGTACAGAAGCGCCCGCCCGCCCCGCCTCCTTTTTTATTATCGTTTCTCTCTTTTCCCTTTCTCTTTTTTTCTTTCTTTTTTTTTTTTTTTTTTTTTTTTTTCCCCTTTTACCCCTTAGAACCTTCCTTTATTCTTTTCTCTCGCCGCCCGCCGGGGGCCGCGTTCCCCGCGCCCTCGCTCGCGGCCGCTACCTGATCGGGTCCGTCCCGGCGCGGCCGCGGCGGGGGGTCGCCGGCCTACCTTCCGCGGGGGCTCCGGGCGAAGCTGCTTTCGGCCTGGGGCGGCAAGCCCCTTCCACGTCGCCTCGAGACCTGGCCGGAGCGGAGAAAAACACGGGCCGTCACTCGTTAGCCGGACGGGCCTCTCGCCCGCCCCGGCCCGGCCCGGCCCGGCCCGGCCCGGCCCAGCCCAGCCCAGCCCAGCCCAGCCGGCGCCGCGATTCCCGGGACGGGCCTCCGTCCCTGAGAAGGCCTCTCCGGGGGCGCGGCCGGGCCTCCGAGGGACGGCGGTCTCGCAGGCCTCTGAGCAAAGTCCTGGCCGGCCACGTGCCCGACAAACGCTCCCCGCGGCCCGGGCCGACTTAGCCGAGCGTCCTCGGAGACGAGGCGCTCTCGCGGCCGCCGCGCCGGAAGATCGGGCCCGCCCGGGGCCGTCTCCCCGCCGCCGGCAAAGGAGCCGTCCCCCCTCGCCTGAGGCCGCCGGGCCCGTCCTCTCGGCGGGACTCACCGCTCCGACGCATCCCGCCGGCGACGGAAACGCCGATGGCCGTCTGTTAGAAGCGCGGCCCGCCTCTCTCTCCGCCGGCCCCGGCCGGGGCCCTGCCGCGCGGTCGCTGGAGCCCGGCCCTGGGGACCCACGTCTCTGCCCGGGCCGAGGCCGGCGGCGGCTGCTTTCCCAGGGACGGCTTCGACCGGCAAGGGCGCGGGCCCGGACACCGACGCCGCCGGCAACGCGGGCTGTAACAGAGAAGGCGGCGTCATCAACAGCGTCGCGAATCTTTTTCGTTTCTTCCCGCGTGCGCGCACCCCAAACTAAACAGGCCCCCGGCGCGGGCACGTGCCCCCCCCGAACCCCCCGCCCCCGGAGAGGCGCCCGGCTCGCCCACAAACGTAACCCCCGGCCCGAACCCCTCGCCCGCCGCTCCACGCGCGTGGGCGCAGGCCCGCGCCCGCCCGCCCGCCCCCCAGACGGGCGCACGTTAGGCACGCGGAGCGCGCGCGCGCGCCTCCCGCTGACGCCGTCGTGCCCCCCCCGCCCCCCCCCCCCCATCCCCCCCGCTAGCCCCCCGGCCCCCCCCCCCCCCCCACCCCCGCCTTCCTACGGCACGTTTGCCGCCCCGGGGAAGGCAGGCGGGAGACTTTAGGACCCAGCGGCATTCCTGCCGGCTCCGTGCCCGGGCGCCAGAGGGGAGTCCCGGGGGCGGGCGGTCTCTCACCCTGGCTGCCGAGTTGCTACCCTGCCCGTGCCCGTGCCCGTGCCCCGGCTCCCGCCTTTCTCTCCCGCTCACTCAGTCAGAAAAAGAGGAGAAAAAACGCAGAAGGGAAGGAAAAAAAAACCCTAACCGACCCAAACAGAAATCTTCTCCGAAAGGAGACGCGGGCCCCCCGCCCCACCCCGTCCCCAGCCTACCTCTGCGCCAGGCTCCCTGCCTGCTCGCCGACCGCTCTCGCCTGCCTCTGCGCCAGCCTCCCTTCCCTGTCGCTGCCGCCGCGGCTGAGCGCAGGACCGTTGGCGCGGCGGGAACCGCTGCCCTTTCCTTGCGGGCAGGGGCCCGGTTGCCGGGCAACGGGGGGACCACCCCCCGACCCCTGCTGCTCCAGGGCGCCGGCGAGTCTGGGGTCGGGGAGGGGCCGCGCCTACCGGGCTGCGGGTCTGCAACTGCAGCGCAGGGAGGGAGGGAGGGGGAGCACACGCACGCGGGCTACGTGCTGGGGCGAGGGGGGGGGGGGGGCAAGGCGTGGGGGGGGGGGGGTGGGGGTGGGGGGGGTGCGTGGGGGGGGGGGGTGCGCGCGCGTGTCTGAGACGCGTATGTCGCGGGGGGCGGGCGCGTCTGCAGGATCGCAGACGTGTGTTTTAATCTATTTATTGTGTTTTAAAAGGTCAGAGTAAAATAAAACGATGGCAAGCGGGGAAAAAAAAAAGGAACAAAACGCACACCCCACCCCACCCCCGCCCCCCCCCCCCCAGCCCCCCCCAAACCCCACACCGCGAAACCAAAAACAAAAGCCGCCGAGCGCCCGGCGGCGCCGGGACCCGGACCCGGCTACGGGCGCCCGGGGTCCTAAAGCCTCCCGGCGGACGGCAAACTCACGCCGGGGAGCCGGGCGGCTCGCGATGGGGGCCGCCGCCTCTACCCGGTCCCCCGCCGGCCAGAGCGTGTGTTCGAGGGGGGCAGACGGAGCGGAGAGGCTGGCCGGGGCGGTGAAGCCGGCCAGCGCGCGGCGGACCACCGGGTCGGGGAAGGGGCGTGCGCGCGTTTGAGTGCGGCGGGTGTTTTTTTTTTTAAAAAAAAAAAAAAAAAAGAAATAAAAAATTTAAAAAGTTGTTTATTAATATTTTATTGATGTTTAATCTGGAAAGCGAAGAAGGTCAAATAAGTCTTGCATGAGACAGTACGTTTAAACTTACTGCCTTTTCGTTAGAAGCGCTTAAATCTCGGAAACGGCGGGGGGGGGGGGGGGGGAATGACCCGGCCCTCCCCGGCCGGCAGAACCGGGAGAGGGTGGCCTCTGTACCGGATTCCCTTAAATATCGAAAAATTGCACACCCCCCCCCCCCCCGCCTCCGCCGCCGCCCCCCCCCCCCCGCACCCGAACCCGGCCGGGAGAACCGGGTCGCACGGTCCAGCCGGCTCGGGAGCACAGAGCGGCCGGCAGGTCTACCGGGCTCCTCGGGGGCCGACAGGTCTACCCGGCTCCGGCAGCGGCCCGCAGGTCTACCCGTCTCCGGCGCAGGCAGCGGCCGTCAGGTCTACCCGGCTCCGGCGCGCGCGCGGCGGCCGACAGGTCTACCCGGCTCCGGCGCCGGCGGTGGCTGCCAGGTCTACCCGGCTCCGGCGCCGGCAGCGGCCCGCAGGTCTACCCGGCTCCGGCGCCGGCGGCGGCCGCCAGGTCTACCCGGCTCCGGCGCGCGCGCGGCGGCCGACAGGTCTACCCGGCTCCGGCGCCGGCAGCGGCTGCCAGGTCTACCCGGCGCCGGCGCCGGCGGTGGCTGCCAGGTCTACCCGGCTCCGGCGCCGGCAGCGGCTGCCAGGTCTACCCGGCTCCGGCGCCGGCAGCGGCCCGCAGGCCTACCCGGCTCCGGCGCCGGCGGCGGCCGCCAGGTCTACCCGGCTCCGGCGCGCGCGCGCGGCGGCTGCCAGGTCTACCCGGCTCCGGCGCCGGCAGTGGCCGTCAGGTCTACCCGGCTCCGGCGCCGGCGGCGGCCGCCAGGTCTACCCGGCTCCGGCGCGCGTGCGGCGGCTGCCAGGTCTACCCGGCTCCGGCGCGCGTGCGGCGGCTTCCAGGTCTACCCGGCTCCGGAGACCGGGTCGGCGGCTGTCAGGTCTACCCGGCTCCGGTGCCGGCAGCGGCCCGCAGGCCTACCCGGCTCCGGCGCCGGCAGTGGCCGTCAGGTCTACCCGGCTCCGGCGCCGGCGGCGGCCCGCAGGTCTACCCGGCTCCGGCGCCGGCGGCGGCTGTCAGGTCTACCCGGCTCCGGAGACCGGTTCGGCGGCTGTCAGGTCTACCCGGCTCCGGTGCCGGCAGCGGCCCGCAGGCCTACCCGGCTCCGGCGCCGGCAGTGGCCGTCAGGTCTACCCGGCTCCGGCGCCGGCGGCGGCTGTCAGGTCTACCCGGCTCCGGCGCCGGCGGCGGCCGCCAGGTCTACCCGGCTCCGGCGCCGGCGGCGGCTGCCAGGTCTACCCGGCTCCGGCGCCGGCAGCGGCTGCCAGGTCTACCCGGCTCCGGCGCAGGCAGCGGCTGTCAGGTCTACCCGGCTCCGGCGCGCGTGCGGCGGCTTCCAGGTCTACCCGGCTCCGGAGACCGGGTCGGCGGCTGTCAGGTCTACCCGGCTCCGGTGCCGGCAGCGGCCCGCAGGCCTACCCGGCTCCGGCGCCGGCAGTGGCCGTCAGGTCTACCCGGCTCCGGCGCCGGCGGCGGCCGCCAGGTCTACCCGGCTCCGGCGCCGGCGGCGGCTGCCAGGTCTACCCGGCTCCGGCGCGCGTGCGGCGGCTTCCAGGTCTACCCGGCTCCGGAGACCGGGTCGGCGGCTGTCAGGTCTACCCGGCTCCGGTGCCGGCAGCGGCCCGCAGGCCTACCCGGCTCCGGCGCCGGCAGTGGCCGTCAGGTCTACCCGGCTCCGGCGCCGGCGGCGGCCCGCAGGTCTACCCGGCTCCGGCGCCGGCGGCGGCTGTCAGGTCTACCCGGCTCCGGAGACCGGTTCGGCGGCTGTCAGGTCTACCCGGCTCCGGTGCCGGCAGCGGCCCGCAGGCCTACCCGGCTCCGGCGCCGGCAGTGGCCGTCAGGTCTACCCGGCTCCGGCGCCGGCGGCGGCTGTCAGGTCTACCCGGCTCCGGCGCCGGCGGCGGCCGCCAGGTCTACCCGGCTCCGGCGCCGGCGGCGGCTGCCAGGTCTACCCGGCTCCGGCGCCGGCAGCGGCTGCCAGGTCTACCCGGCTCCGGCGCAGGCAGCGGCTGTCAGGTCTACCCGGCTCCGGCGCGCGTGCGGCGGCTTCCAGGTCTACCCGGCTCCGGAGACCGGGTCGGCGGCTGTCAGGTCTACCCGGCTCCGGCGCGCGTGCGGCGGCTGCCAGGTCTACCCGGCTCCGGGAGCCCGGGTCGGCCGCCAGCGGCGGCCGGCGACCCCGGCCTGTCGCTGCCGGAGCGTCCGTCGGACAGGGCGGCCAGGTCTACCCGGCTCCGGCGGGACTTAGTCGCATTTCCGGGGCTGAGCGGTAGACCTGTTGTCCCCTCCGCTTCCTCGGAGCTGCCGAAGGGGTCGCTGCTCTGTGCTGCCTCCAGTTACGTCATCGTAAAAGTCGGCGTCGCTGGCGCGCCTCCCCGGTGGGCGGAGACGGCCGTCTTGGATCTTTCTGGGGGCGGCGACGTACCGGTCCATACTATAGGAGCGAGCGGTGACTCGTCTCCGGAGCAGGGCTAGCGAGCGGCCGTTGGCAGAGCGGCACGAGAGGGAACGGCAGACCCCTCCGCGGGGATCAAGGGCAAAGACCGGCGGCCGGCGGTGGTCGCCGGCACTCGAACGCGCAAGGCCGGGGAAGGGGGTCCAGCCTCTGCGGCGCTTTCTCCTCCCCGGTCCCGCACGGGGCCCGATGATGATGCGAGCTTACTGCCGGCATATGGCGGAAGCAGACGACCGGGGGTTTCGAGCCTGCCGCGGCTTGCCCCGGCTCCGGAGGGCCCAGTGGTGTGGCATGGGCGAGGCTGGCGGCACCTCGCCCTTTTTCTCCGGCCCTAAGCCGGGGCCCGCGAAGCGGGCGCAGAGAGCGGCGGCCGGTCGCGGTGGCCGGCAGCCGAACGCAGACGGCCGGGGGTTTCGAGCCTGCCGCGGCTTTCCCCGGCCCCCGAGAGCCCGAGGATGGCGCGGGCGGAGGCGGCGGCGCCTCGCCCTCCTTTTGCCGGCACGAGCCATACGTGGGCGGCCCGTGGTGTCTGGCTTGCCCTGGCTTCTCGGAGCGCCGGAGGGCTCGGTGAAGGGACTGCGTAGCACGGGCGAGGTGGCGGCGCCTCGCCCTTTTTTTTTCCGCCGGCCCTAAGCCGGGGCCCGCGAAGCGGGCCGAGAGCGGCGGACCGGTCGCGGTGGCCGGCAGCCGAACGCAGACGGCCGGGGCTGTCAAGCCTTCCTGGCGTCGTTTGTTTTTTTTTTTTTCCCCGGGGGAAGCGGTTCCCTGCGGGATGGGCAAAGACTGGCGGCCGGCGGCGGTCGCCAGCACTCTCGAACGCTGGAAGACCGGGGGACTTGAGCTAGCCGCAGCTTTCCCCCGGTCCCGTTGACCTCAGTGAAGGGAATCGTCTGGAGCGGGTGGCCGGCGGCACCTCCCGCTCCCCCGTTATTACCGATCCAGACCCCCAGGCAGCGCCCGCTGAGGCGTCCCCAGGCACGTCGGAGAGGCTCCGCGGCGGGCCGGCTCTGCCGGTGTTCAGGCCGTCGGAGCACCTCTCGCGGACGTTGCCCGCTCGCCCGCACGCAGAGCCCCGCGTCTGCCGCCCACCCCCGGGTGGCGGCGGGGCGCGCGCGCGGCCGTCGCTGTCCCAGGAACCGTGGCCGTGGGGCCTCCGCTGCCTTGCCGGCATCGTCAAGGCGCCTCGGGCGCGTCGGAGAGGCTCCACGGTCGGGCCGGCTCTGCCGGTGTTAAGGCCGTCGGGGCGGCTCTCAGCCGACGCTGCCCTCCCGCCCGCACGCAGGGCCCCGCGTCCGCCGCCCACCCCCGGGTGGCGGCGGGGCGCGCGCGGCCGTCGCTGTCCCAGGAACCGTGGCCGTGGGGCCTCCGCTGCCTTGCCGGCATCGTCAAGGCGCCTTGGGCGCGTCGGAGAGGCTCCACGGTCGGGCCGGCTCTGCCGGTGTTAAGGCCGTCGGGGCGGCTCTCAGCCGACGCTGCCCTCCCGCCCGCACGCAGGGCCCCGCGTCCGCCGCCCACCCCCGGGTGGCGGCGGGGCGCGCGCGGCCGTCGCTGTCCCAGGAACCGTGGCCGTGGGGCCTCCGCTGCCTTGCCGGCATCGTCAAGGCGCCTCGGGCGCGTCGGAGAGGCTCCACGGTCGGGCCGGCTCTGCCGGTGTTAAGGCCGTCGGGGCGGCTCTCAGCCGACGCTGCCCTCCCGCCCGCACGCAGGGCCCCGCGTCCGCCGCCCACCCCCGGGTGGCGGCGGGGCGCGCGCGGCCGTCGCTGTCCCAGGAACCGTGGCCGTGGGGCCTCCGCTGCCTTGCCGGCATCGTCAAGGCGCCTCGGGCGCGTCGGAGAGGCTCCACGGTCGGGCCGGCTCTGCCGGTGTTAAGGCCGTCGGGGCGGCTCTCAGCCGACGCTGCCCTCCCGCCCGCACGCAGGGCCCCGCGTCCGCCGCCCACCCCCGGGTGGCGGCGGGGCGCGCGCGGCCGTCGCTGTCCCAGGAACCGTGGCCGTGGGGCCTCCGCTGCCTTGCCGGCATCGTCAAGGCGCCTCGGGCGCGTCGGAGAGGCTCCACGGTCGGGCCGGCTCTGCCGGTGTTAAGGCCGTCGGGGCGGCTCTCAGCCGACGCTGCCCTCCCGCCCGCACGCAGGGCCCCGCGTCCGCCGCCCACCCCCGGGTGGCGGCGG
Source organism: Platalea leucorodia (assembly GCF_965183815.1). Taxonomy (NCBI): domain Eukaryota; kingdom Metazoa; phylum Chordata; class Aves; order Pelecaniformes; family Threskiornithidae; genus Platalea; species Platalea leucorodia. Next base: position 111,319 of record NW_028121400.1, read on the forward strand.
GGCGCGCGCGGCCGTCGCTGTCCCAGGAACCGTGGCCGTGGGGCCTCCGCTGCCTTGCCGGCATCGTCAAGGCGCCTCGGGCGCGTCGGAGAGGCTCCACGGTCGGGCCGGCTCTGCCGGTGTTAAGGCCGTCGGGGCGGCTCTCAGCCGACGCTGCCCTCCCGCCCGCAGGCAGGGCCCCGCGTCCGCCGCCCACCCCCGGGTGGCGGCGGGGCGCGCGCGGCCGTCGCTGTCCCAGGAACCGTGGCCGTGGGGCCTCCGCTGCCTTGCCGGCATCGTCAAGGCGCCTCGGGCGCGTCGGAGAGGCTCCACGGTCGGGCCGGCTCTGCCGGTGTTCAGGCCGTCGGGGCGGCTCTCAGCCGACGCTGCCCTCCCGCCCGCACGCAGGGCCCCGCGTCCGCCGCCCACCCCCGGGTGGCGGCGGGGCGCGCGCGGCCGTCGCTGTCCCAGGAACCGTGGCCGTGGGGCCTCCGCTGCCTTGCCGGCATCGTCAAGGCGCCTCGGGCGCGTCGGAGAGGCTCCACGGTCGGGCCGGCTCTGCCGGTGTTAAGGCCGTCGGGGCGGCTCTCAGCCGACGCTGCCCTCCCGCCCGCACGCAGGGCCCCGCGTCCGCCGCCCACCCCCGGGTGGCGGTGGGGCGCGCGCGGCCGTCGCTGTCCCAGGAACCGTGGCCGTGGGGCCTCCGCTCCTTTTTCTTTGCTTTACTGATCGATGAGGCCTTTCGGGTCGCGTCGGAGAGGGCCCCCGGCGGGCCGGCACTTCCGTGCTCCCCGTAATAGGGTGCCACGGCGGTGTCCGGTGTTCAGGCAGGGTGGTCTCCTTTCCAATTCGCTTCCCGTCGCATGCGAGGTGTTGCCTTCCTTCCCCCCGCCGGGCAAAGGGGGGGGGTCTTCGGGCTTCCTTACCGAACCGGGCTGTGTGACGGCCGCGTGGCCCCGCGAGCCCTCAGGTGTCCTAAACCACGCGAGGTGCCGGTGCCGGCCTCGGTCCCGGGTGCCCGTGGGTGCCGGCCGCGAGCAGCGCTGGGCGGTGGTGCGGTTGAGGCGAGAAACCGGGGAAAGAAAGCGAGTAGCGGGGCCACCCGGGCGAGGGTGGGCCCCGCGGCGTGTCGCGGGCGGCAGGGGGGCGTCCCCCACCGCCGCTGTCCGCCGCTGGTCGCGTTGGCCTCTGGCGCCGCACCCC
>NW_028121400.1:122500-125000 GCF_965183815.1 Platalea leucorodia
GACAAGAGAAGAGGGCTGCATAAGAGTCCTGTTAAGAAGGCCGAAAAAGAGCAAGAATTGAAAATACAGCTGATGCAAGAAGGGGAATCTCGGCCTGGCACTGGATCGAAAGGTGAAGGGGGACTGAAGGTCCACTATCGGAGAGTGGTCTCAGAATGGGTGTCATCTGAAAAATTGCCTATGCTACAGGGAATCTTTAAGAAAGTAATCGAAGGTGGAAAGCATCCATCAATGCTGATTGATGAGGTGATCGAAGACTATTATGCATGCTTTTTCTTAAAGTCCGGGGAATCGAAGGCTGACCGGTCTCGGAAAAGGCAACCAGCCCAAGGGGCTACTCCTTCTGAACCTCCTAAGGAGTGGATGAAGAAAAGGGCCAAGAAACGGGGTCAATTCCTGAGGTTCCAGCGGCTGTTTTATCTCGACAGAGGAAAACTAGCCGGTATTATCCTGGATGATGTGGAATCCCTGAAGTGCAATATCCCACTAGAGGAGGTTCACAGTGTGTTCAAATCTAGATGGGAATCGCCTGGTACATTCAAGGGCTTGGGAACATTCCGAACTATCGGTCGGGCAGACAATTCCGCATTCGAAGCCATGATCACGGCTAAAGAGATCGCGAAAAATATCAGAGAGATGAATAAGAACTCGGCACCAGGTCTCGATGGATTAAGTTTGAGGGATGTTATAAAGATTGATCCACATTTTGATCAATTGATGGAATTATTCAATTTATGGCTGGTGTCGGGGCTTATACCGGATGTGGTTAGAGGATGCAGGACGGTTTTAATATCGAAATCGGCCTTGCCTGAGCGTCAAAACGATATCAATAACTGGAGACCTATTACTATCGGGTCAACCATATTGAGGTTGTTCTCCAGGATCTTGACAGCAAGGCTGACAAAAGCATGTCCCATTAATCCCCGGCAAAGGGGATTTATTAAATCCGCTGGGTGCGCTGAGAATTTGAAGTTGTTGCAACTTCTAATTCGTAATGCAAAAAAAGAACATCGATCATTGGGCGTAGTCTTTGTCGATTTGGCTAAAGCCTTCGATACTGTGAGCCATTCTCATATCATGTTGGCTCTTGAACAAAAGGGCGTGGATGATCATATAATCGCCCTAATTAAGAACCTGTACCATGATATTACCACATGTATTGATCTAAAGAATGAGCGATCGGATCCTATTGGAATCCGGATTGGAGTCAAACAAGGCGATCCTATGTCTCCAATTTTGTTTAATCTGGCAATAGATCCCCTATTGTGTAAGCTGGAAGAAATGGGCAATGGTTTCCAGCATCATTCAAAAACTATAACTGCTATGGCCTTTGCTGATGATCTTGTATTGTTAAGTGATTCTTGGGATGGGATGAAAAAGAACATTGATATTTTGGAGGCTTTTTGTGATCTAACGGGCCTTAGAACTCAAGGGGAGAAATGTCATGGCTTTTATATCAAGCCGACAAAAGACTCTTATACTATCAATGACTGTCCCCCTTGGATGATTAAAGGTGTTCCTCTTAATATGATTGACCCGGGTAGCTCTGAGAAATATCTGGGCCTACATATCGACCCATGGGTTGGAATAACAAAGCCAGAACTACTTGGGAAATTGACGGACTGGTTAAATCGGATCGATAGAGCGGTATTGAAGCCGCTTCAAAAAGTTGATATCTTGAAAGGGTATACCATTCCAAGACTGATCTATTTGGCAGATCAGGCAGAGGTCAAAGTTACATATCTGGAGACCCTTGATTTGACAATACGATCGGCTGTCAAAGAATGGTTACATCTCCCTATGAGTACTTGCGATGCTATCTTATATGCCAGTACTAGAGATGGAGGACTGGGAATCACCAGGTTATCCGGTTCAATACCCAGTATACAAGCTCGGAGGCTGCATAGACTTGCTCAATCTTCGGATGAAACAATAAGATCTGTGGTACGAGAGGAGGGTATTGAGAAGGATTATGAACGGTTGTGGATTGCAGCAGGAGGGAATAAAGAAAAGATACCCTCTATATGGGACCCAAGAACGGTCATGGTTATATCAGAAATCGTGGGTGGAGAAAATATCTCGGAATGGGAAATGCCATCACCTAAGATTTACTTTCCGAGACCATGTGATTGGAGAAAACAAGAATTTGTCAATTGGACCAAGCTTGTTTCCCAGGGCCGTGGTATTTCTAACTTTGAAAAGGATAAGATCAGTAATTGTTGGTTGGAATCTTATAGAGGCATTCCACACAGAAAACTTATAACTGCACTACAATTACGGGCGAATGTCTACCCTACGAGGGAATTCTTGTCGAGAGGAAGACAGGACTCTCAGAATAAATCATGTAGGCATTGTACCGCGGAATCTGAGACCTGTTCGCATATTATTGGGTACTGCCCAGTAGTGCAGGAGGCCAGAATCAAAAGACATAACTATCTATGTGAACTATTGATGGCTGAAGCGAAAAAGAAGGAGTGGGTGGTGTTCCAAGAGCCGCTCC
>NW_028121400.1:130000-137500 GCF_965183815.1 Platalea leucorodia
TCGACAACGAACGGGCAGCGGCAGATCGAGAGGCCTCCCGAGGCCGGGCCCCCCCGCAGGGGTCCGTGTACAGAAGCGCCCGCCCGCCCCGCCTCCTTTTTTATTATCGTTTCTCTCTTTTCCCTTTCTCTTTTTTTCTTTCTTTTTTTTTTTTTTTTTTTTTTTTTTTTTCCCCTTTTACCCCTTAGAACCTTCCTTTATTCTTTTCTCTCGCCGCCCGCCGGGGGCCGCGTTCCCCGCGCCCTCGCTCGCGGCCGCTACCTGATCGGGTCCGTCCCGGCGCGGCCGCGGCGGGGGGTCGCCGGCCTACCTTCCGCGGGGGCTCCGGGCGAAGCTGCTTTCGGCCTGGGGCGGCAAGCCCCTTCCACGTCGCCTCGAGACCTGGCCGGAGCGGAGAAAAACACGGGCCGTCACTCGTTAGCCGGACGGGCCTCTCGCCCGCCCCGGCCCGGCCCGGCCCGGCCCGGCCCAGCCCAGCCCAGCCCAGCCCAGCCGGCGCCGCGATTCCCGGGACGGGCCTCCGTCCCTGAGAAGGCCTCTCCGGGGGCGCGGCCGGGCCTCCGAGGGACGGCGGTCTCGCAGGCCTCTGAGCAAAGTCCTGGCCGGCCACGTGCCCGACAAACGCTCCCCGCGGCCCGGGCCGACTTAGCCGAGCGTCCTCGGAGACGAGGCGCTCTCGCGGCCGCCGCGCCGGAAGATCGGGCCCGCCCGGGGCCGTCTCCCCGCCGCCGGCAAAGGAGCCGTCCCCCCTCGCCTGAGGCCGCCGGGCCCGTCCTCTCGGCGGGACTCACCGCTCCGACGCATCCCGCCGGCGACGGAAACGCCGATGGCCGTCTGTTAGAAGCGCGGCCCGCCTCTCTCTCCGCCGGCCCCGGCCGGGGCCCTGCCGCGCGGTCGCTGGAGCCCGGCCCTGGGGACCCACGTCTCTGCCCGGGCCGAGGCCGGCGGCGGCTGCTTTCCCAGGGACGGCTTCGACCGGCAAGGGCGCGGGCCCGGACACCGACGCCGCCGGCAACGCGGGCTGTAACAGAGAAGGCGGCGTCATCAACAGCGTCGCGAATCTTTTTCGTTTCTTCCCGCGTGCGCGCACCCCAAACTAAACAGGCCCCCGGCGCGGGCACGTGCCCCCCCCGAACCCCCCGCCCCCGGAGAGGCGCCCGGCTCGCCCACAAACGTAACCCCCGGCCCGAACCCCTCGCCCGCCGCTCCACGCGCGTGGGCGCAGGCCCGCGCCCGCCCGCCCGCCCCCCAGACGGGCGCACGTTAGGCACGCGGAGCGCGCGCGCGCGCCTCCCGCTGACGCCGTCGTGCCCCCCCCGCCCCCCCCCCCCCATCCCCCCCGCTAGCCCCCCGGCCCCCCCCCCCCCCCCACCCCCGCCTTCCTACGGCACGTTTGCCGCCCCGGGGAAGGCAGGCGGGAGACTTTAGGACCCAGCGGCATTCCTGCCGGCTCCGTGCCCGGGCGCCAGAGGGGAGTCCCGGGGGCGGGCGGTCTCTCACCCTGGCTGCCGAGTTGCTACCCTGCCCGTGCCCGTGCCCGTGCCCCGGCTCCCGCCTTTCTCTCCCGCTCACTCAGTCAGAAAAAGAGGAGAAAAAACGCAGAAGGGAAGGAAAAAAAAACCCTAACCGACCCAAACAGAAATCTTCTCCGAAAGGAGACGCGGGCCCCCCGCCCCACCCCGTCCCCAGCCTACCTCTGCGCCAGGCTCCCTGCCTGCTCGCCGACCGCTCTCGCCTGCCTCTGCGCCAGCCTCCCTTCCCTGTCGCTGCCGCCGCGGCTGAGCGCAGGACCGTTGGCGCGGCGGGAACCGCTGCCCTTTCCTTGCGGGCAGGGGCCCGGTTGCCGGGCAACGGGGGGACCACCCCCCGACCCCTGCTGCTCCAGGGCGCCGGCGAGTCTGGGGTCGGGGAGGGGCCGCGCCTACCGGGCTGCGGGTCTGCAACTGCAGCGCAGGGAGGGAGGGAGGGGGAGCACACGCACGCGGGCTACGTGCTGGGGCGAGGGGGGGGGGGGGGCAAGGCGTGGGGGGGGGGGGGTGGGGGTGGGGGGGGTGCGTGGGGGGGGGGGGTGCGCGCGCGTGTCTGAGACGCGTATGTCGCGGGGGGCGGGCGCGTCTGCAGGATCGCAGACGTGTGTTTTAATCTATTTATTGTGTTTTAAAAGGTCAGAGTAAAATAAAACGATGGCAAGCGGGGAAAAAAAAAAGGAACAAAACGCACACCCCACCCCACCCCCGCCCCCCCCCCAGCCCCCCCCAAACCCCACACCGCGAAACCAAAAACAAAAGCCGCCGAGCGCCCGGCGGCGCCGGGACCCGGACCCGGCTACGGGCGCCCGGGGTCCTAAAGCCTCCCGGCGGACGGCAAACTCACGCCGGGGAGCCGGGCGGCTCGCGATGGGGGCCGCCGCCTCTACCCGGTCCCCCGCCGGCCAGAGCGTGTGTTCGAGGGGGGCAGACGGAGCGGAGAGGCTGGCCGGGGCGGTGAAGCCGGCCAGCGCGCGGCGGACCACCGGGTCGGGGAAGGGGCGTGCGCGCGTTTGAGTGCGGCGGGTGTTTTTTTTTTTTAAAAAAAAAAAAAAAAGAAATAAAAAATTTAAAAAGTTGTTTATTAATATTTTATTGATGTTTAATCTGGAAAGCGAAGAAGGTCAAATAAGTCTTGCATGAGACAGTACGTTTAAACTTACTGCCTTTTCGTTAGAAGCGCTTAAATCTCGGAAACGGCGGGGGGGGGGGGGGGGGGGAATGACCCGGCCCTCCCCGGCCGGCAGAACCGGGAGAGGGTGGCCTCTGTACCGGATTCCCTTAAATATCGAAAAATTGCACACCCCCCCCCCCCCCGCCTCCGCCGCCGCCCCCCCCCCCCCGCACCCGAACCCGGCCGGGAGAACCGGGTCGCACGGTCCAGCCGGCTCGGGAGCACAGAGCGGCCGGCAGGTCTACCGGGCTCCTCGGGGGCCGACAGGTCTACCCGGCTCCGGCAGCGGCCCGCAGGTCTACCCGTCTCCGGCGCAGGCAGCGGCCGTCAGGTCTACCCGGCTCCGGCGCGCGCGCGGCGGCCGACAGGTCTACCCGGCTCCGGCGCCGGCGGTGGCTGCCAGGTCTACCCGGCTCCGGCGCCGGCAGCGGCCCGCAGGTCTACCCGGCTCCGGCGCCGGCGGCGGCCGCCAGGTCTACCCGGCTCCGGCGCGCGCGCGGCGGCCGACAGGTCTACCCGGCTCCGGCGCCGGCGGCGGCTGCCAGGTCTACCCGGCTCCGGCGCCGGCAGCGGCCCGCAGGTCTACCCGGCTCCGGCGCCGGCGGCGGCCGCCAGGTCTACCCGGCTCCGGCGCGCGCGCGGCGGCCGACAGGTCTACCCGGCTCCGGCGCCGGCAGCGGCTGCCAGGTCTACCCGGCTCCGGCGCCGGCAGCGGCCCGCAGGCCTACCCGGCTCCGGCGCCGGCGGCGGCCGCCAGGTCTACCCGGCTCCGGCGCGCGCGCGCGGCGGCTGCCAGGTCTACCCGGCTCCGGCGCCGGCAGTGGCCGTCAGGTCTACCCGGCTCCGGCGCCGGCGGCGGCCGCCAGGTCTACCCGGCTCCGGCGCCGGCGGCGGCTGCCAGGTCTACCCGGCTCCGGCGCGCGTGCGGCGGCTTCCAGGTCTACCCGGCTCCGGAGACCGGGTCGGCGGCTGTCAGGTCTACCCGGCTCCGGTGCCGGCAGCGGCCCGCAGGCCTACCCGGCTCCGGCGCCGGCAGTGGCCGTCAGGTCTACCCGGCTCCGGCGCCGGCGGCGGCCCGCAGGTCTACCCGGCTCCGGCGCCGGCGGCGGCTGTCAGGTCTACCCGGCTCCGGAGACCGGTTCGGCGGCTGTCAGGTCTACCCGGCTCCGGTGCCGGCAGCGGCCCGCAGGCCTACCCGGCTCCGGCGCCGGCAGTGGCCGTCAGGTCTACCCGGCTCCGGCGCCGGCGGCGGCTGTCAGGTCTACCCGGCTCCGGCGCCGGCGGCGGCCGCCAGGTCTACCCGGCTCCGGCGCCGGCGGCGGCTGCCAGGTCTACCCGGCTCCGGCGCCGGCAGCGGCTGCCAGGTCTACCCGGCTCCGGCGCAGGCAGCGGCTGTCAGGTCTACCCGGCTCCGGCGCGCGTGCGGCGGCTTCCAGGTCTACCCGGCTCCGGAGACCGGGTCGGCGGCTGTCAGGTCTACCCGGCTCCGGCGCGCGTGCGGCGGCTGCCAGGTCTACCCGGCTCCGGGAGCCCGGGTCGGCCGCCAGCGGCGGCCGGCGACCCCGGCCTGTCGCTGCCGGAGCGTCCGTCGGACAGGGCGGCCAGGTCTACCCGGCTCCGGCGGGACTTAGTCGCATTTCCGGGGCTGAGCGGTAGACCTGTTGTCCCCTCCGCTTCCTCGGAGCTGCCGAAGGGGTCGCTGCTCTGTGCTGCCTCCAGTTACGTCATCGTAAAAGTCGGCGTCGCTGGCGCGCCTCCCCGGTGGGCGGAGACGGCCGTCTTGGATCTTTCTGGGGGCGGCGACGTACCGGTCCATACTATAGGAGCGAGCGGTGACTCGTCTCCGGAGCAGGGCTAGCGAGCGGCCGTTGGCAGAGCGGCACGAGAGGGAACGGCAGACCCCTCCGCGGGGATCAAGGGCAAAGACCGGCGGCCGGCGGTGGTCGCCGGCACTCGAACGCGCAAGGCCGGGGAAGGGGGTCCAGCCTCTGCGGCGCTTTCTCCTCCCCGGTCCCGCACGGGGCCCGATGATGATGCGAGCTTACTGCCGGCATATGGCGGAAGCAGACGACCGGGGGTTTCGAGCCTGCCGCGGCTTGCCCCGGCTCCGGAGGGCCCAGTGGTGTGGCATGGGCGAGGCTGGCGGCACCTCGCCCTTTTTCTCCGGCCCTAAGCCGGGGCCCGCGAAGCGGGCGCAGAGAGCGGCGGCCGGTCGCGGTGGCCGGCAGCCGAACGCAGACGGCCGGGGGTTTCGAGCCTGCCGCGGCTTTCCCCGGCCCCCGAGAGCCCGAGGACGGCGCGGGCGGAGGCGGCGGCGCCTCGCCCTCCTTTTGCCGGCACGAGCCATACGTGGGCGGCCCGTGGTGTCTGGCTTGCCCTGGCTTCTCGGAGCGCCGGAGGGCTCGGTGAAGGGACTGCGTAGCACGGGCGAGGTGGCGGCGCCTCGCCCTTTTTTTTCTGCCGGCCCTAAGCCGGGGCCCGCGAAGCGGGCGCAGAGAGCGGCGGCCGGTCGCGGTGGCCGGCAGCCGAACGCAGACGGCCGGGGGTTTCGAGCCTGCCGCGGCTTTCCCCGGCCCCCGAGAGCCCGAGGACGGCGCGGGCGGAGGCGGCGGCGCCTCGCCCTCCTTTTGCCGGCACGAGCCATACGTGGGCGGCCCGTGGTGTCTGGCTTGCCCTGGCTTCTCGGAGCGCCGGAGGGCTCGGTGAAGGGACTGCGTAGCACGGGCGAGGTGGCGGCGCCTCGCCCTTTTTTTTCCGCCGGCCCTAAGCCGGGGCCCGCGAAGCGGGCCGAGAGCGGCGGACCGGTCGCGGTGGCCGGCAGCCGAACGCAGACGGCCGGGGCTGTCAAGCCTTCCTGGCGTCGTTTGTTTTTTTTTTTTTCCCCGGGGGAAGCGGTTCCCTGCGGGATGGGCAAAGACTGGCGGCCGGCGGCGGTCGCCAGCACTCTCGAACGCTGGAAGACCGGGGGACTTGAGCTAGCCGCAGCTTTCCCCCGGTCCCGTTGACCTCAGTGAAGGGAATCGTCTGGAGCGGGTGGCCGGCGGCACCTCCCGCTCCCCCGTTATTACCGATCCAGACCCCCAGGCAGCGCCCGCTGAGGCGTCCCCAGGCACGTCGGAGAGGCTCCGCGGCGGGCCGGCTCTGCCGGTGTTCAGGCCGTCGGAGCACCTCTCGCGGACGTTGCCCGCTCGCCCGCACGCAGAGCCCCGCGTCTGCCGCCCACCCCCGGGTGGCGGCGGGGCGCGCGCGGCCGTCGCTGTCCCAGGAACCGTGGCCGTGGGGCCTCCGCTGCCTTGCCGGCATCGTCAAGGCGCCTCGGGCGCGTCGGAGAGGCTCCACGGTCGGGCCGGCTCTGCCGGTGTTAAGGCCGTCGGGGCGGCTCTCAGCCGACGCTGCCCTCCCGCCCGCACGCAGGGCCCCGCGTCCGCCGCCCACCCCCGGGTGGCGGCGGGGCGCGCGCGGCCGTCGCTGTCCCAGGAACCGTGGCCGTGGGGCCTCCGCTGCCTTGCCGGCATCGTCAAGGCGCCTCGGGCGCGTCGGAGAGGCTCCACGGTCGGGCCGGCTCTGCCGGTGTTAAGGCCGTCGGGGCGGCTCTCAGCCGACGCTGCCCTCCCGCCCGCACGCAGGGCCCCGCGTCCGCCGCCCACCCCCGGGTGGCGGCGGGGCGCGCGCGGCCGTCGCTGTCCCAGGAACCGTGGCCGTGGGGCCTCCGCTGCCTTGCCGGCATCGTCAAGGCGCCTCGGGCGCGTCGGAGAGGCTCCACGGTCGGGCCGGCTCTGCCGGTGTTAAGGCCGTCGGGGCGGCTCTCAGCCGACGCTGCCCTCCCGCCCGCACGCAGGGCCCCGCGTCCGCCGCCCACCCCCGGGTGGCGGCGGGGCGCGCGCGGCCGTCGCTGTCCCAGGAACCGTGGCCGTGGGGCCTCCGCTGCCTTGCCGGCATCGTCAAGGCGCCTCGGGCGCGTCGGAGAGGCTCCACGGTCGGGCCGGCTCTGCCGGTGTTAAGGCCGTCGGGGCGGCTCTCAGCCGACGCTGCCCTCCCGCCCGCACGCAGGGCCCCGCGTCCGCCGCCCACCCCCGGGTGGCGGCGGGGCGCGCGCGGCCGTCGCTGTCCCAGGAACCGTGGCCGTGGGGCCTCCGCTGCCTTGCCGGCATCGTCAAGGCGCCTCGGGCGCGTCGGAGAGGCTCCACGGTCGGGCCGGCTCTGCCGGTGTTAAGGCCGTCGGGGCGGCTCTCAGCCGACGCTGCCCTCCCGCCCGCACGCAGGGCCCCGCGTCCGCCGCCCACCCCCGGGTGGCGGCGGGGCGCGCGCGGCCGTCGCTGTCCCAGGAACCGTGGCCGTGGGGCCTCCGCTGCCTTGCCGGCATCGTCAAGGCGCCTCGGGCGCGTCGGAGAGGCTCCACGGTCGGGCCGGCTCTGCCGGTGTTAAGGCCGTCGGGGCGGCTCTCAGCCGACGCTGCCCTCCCGCCCGCACGCAGGGCCCCGCGTCCGCCGCCCACCCCCGGGTGGCGGCGGGGCGCGCGCGGCCGTCGCTGTCCCAGGAACCGTGGCCGTGGGGCCTCCGCTGCCTTGCCGGCATCGTCAAGGCGCCTCGGGCGCGTCGGAGAGGCTCCACGGTCGGGCCGGCTCTGCCGGTGTTAAGGCCGTCGGGGCGGCTCTCAGCCGACGCTGCCCTCCCGCCCGCACGCAGGGCCCCGCGTCCGCCGCCCACCCCCGGGTGGCGGTGGGGCGCGCGCGGCCGTCGCTGTCCCAGGAACCGTGGCCGTGGGGCCTCCGCTCCTTTTTCTTTGCTTTACTGATCGAT